>NC_053161.1:124481262-124781262 GCF_016835505.1 Polypterus senegalus | reverse complement strand
AACTTTGTCATGATATTCTAATTTTATGACCGGCACCTGTATGTTAAGAATACCGGCCTATAGTAAATAGTAAAGTCTGATCACCTTTTTTATATAATGAGAAACATTTTCTAGCTTTCAGTCTTTAGGAATACCTCCAGTGTGCAGTAATTTTTAAAAAATATATGAGAAAGGTTTGTGTATGTAGTCATTAACCTCCTCAAGCATAAATGTTATTTGGTCCTTTTGATTTGTTTGATTTTATCTTTTTTAAATTTAAGCAGCACTTTACTCTCTATGGGCGGCATGGTGGCGCAGTGGTAGTGCTGTTGCCTCGCAGTAAGGAGACCTAGGTTTGCTTCCTGGGTCCTCCCTGCGTGGAGTTTGCATGTTCTCCCCGTGTCTGCATGGGTTTCCTCCGGGTGCTCTGGTTTCCTCACATGGTCCAAAGACATGCAGGTTAGGTGCATTGGTGATCCTAAATTGTCCCTAGTGTGTGCTTGGTGTGTGGGTTTGTGTTTCCTGCAGTGGGCTGGTGCCCTGCCCGGGATTTGTTCCTGCCTTGCGCCCTGTGCTGGCTGGGATTGGCTCCAGCTGACCCCCGTGACCCTGTGTTAGGATATAGCGGGTTGGACAATGACTGACAGACTGACTGACTTTTCTCTCTACTGAACAATTCACAAATCATTAAGTTCCTCCTTGATAATCCCTGTAACTGCTTGGAGGTTATTGGCTTCTTTACATGTCAAAATGCAAGAGAAACAGGAGAGTAGAGCATTTGTGATCTCCAAGTCTGTTTTAGTTCTCCTTTCTGTTCCAAATACACTTCATTTCACTTCCTTCTTTATAGTTCTTTCACTACCACAATACTGAAAGAATTCCTTTAGTTGATTTCAGCATTTTCTGCAATAATTGTCTCTGCCTTTTAGCATTCCTAATATAATTTTAACTGTTTTGTTTATAATGCTAAAATAAAGAGATTAAAAGGGTTATCATATATACACAAATCCTTTACTTAACAGTCTCTTACATTTTAAAAAAAAACAAACACTTCACCAAAGCATACACACACAACACGAAACATGGCATTTTCACAAGGCTGTGCAGATATAGCACTGTTTCTCACATATTATTGTTTGCAGCTGGAGTTACTTCTTTTCTACATATTAGAATTTTTTTTTTCACCGACTTCTCTTTACACTCCGTATTTACCCACCTTGGAAGTCAATTTAATTCTTATTACTCCTGCGCCTCAACTGAGCCCAATTACTATATAAAAGCTTATTCCTATGTATTTTTTACACTCTACAGCATTTGCTAAATGCCTTCCTTAATACAGTTAAATATGAATAGTTTAATGTTTTGAATATGTGCTCTGCCAAAATATTGAAAAATGTTATATTATGGTCAGTAGGTCCTTATAATTCATGTACGACTACCCTATGAATTCGATTTATTCTATTCTATACTTACAAAATTCTAAATTTATATAGCCTTCTCCTTTTCTTGGTATTTTTCACACTCAAGGTAAGGTAATGGAATTTTAAATATGAAAAACACAATTTTAAAAATTAACAACACAAATGCACCTCAAGAACCTTATTTTTGTGCCACTTTCTCAGGCCTTATTGTAAACTACATGATGCTATTAAAACTCCCTACATACCTGATTGCTTTGTTGTGAAACTGACTGTGTTACTGAACAGATTTCCATTTCCAAGTCGTGTGAATGCCGAGACACTGATTTGGTATTGACTAAAAGGCTGTAATCCAGTAAGATTTGCTTCCATAAACTGTGCAGAGGAATTCTTAAAACAAGGGAAAGATTATGGCATTCAATCAGTAAACACTTAGTACACATAAGACAAAAAAATTTAAGGTTTAAAATTCAGTTTTTTATTTTTTTATTTTTAAGCAAGTTTCTTTTTAAGCAAGCAAAATACCTGATATGAGACCAGTTGGCTCTGATTGTTAAATATTTTAAAACTGTACACCCGCACAAACCCATTTGGTTTTAGACTTGGATTCCACATTAACCAAACAGACTCTGCTGTGCAACTGATCACGGATAAGTTTTGTGGGGGTGCAGATGGTTCTGTAGTTAGAAAAACAGAAATCAGATAACATAAAGACATCATTTAAATAAAAACATTTTCTTAATTTATAAAACTATGAATTTAAAAATACACCAACCTGTTTCGTCAGTGTGCACTAACTGTGTGGTAAATGGACCACTACCTTTTCTTGTGCGGGCAGATATTGATAGATTGTATAAAGTGTATGGAATCAAGTTAAACAGTACATGGCTCATATTTGCAGTACTGAAGGTATGGCTGTTTGCTGGGCCTTGAAAGTTTATATCATATGATGTTATAATCCCATTGGGTTGATCAGGTGGCTCCCAAAAGAGTTCAATAGATGATGCAGTGAGGTTTTTATATTTAATGAACTTTGGAGGTGTACCTGGGGCTGTAGATAAGTAAAAAAAGAAAATACAAACAGCAGGTGAGTGAAAAATACAAAACAATGTGCTGATTTCAACTGGTGATCAGCTTTCAAAGAGATTGTGCACAAAGTATTAAAACTTCACAGACTAGAAAAAGTGATACATTTTCAAAATTAATAATGAAAATACTAATATAATAAAACTGTTACAGTATGTACATGTACTGTTTCCATTTAAATGAATATATTAAACACAAAAATGAAATTCTGCTAATAAAAAACAAATGTTACTTGTGATAAAAGTTGTGTACACTAACAATGCATGGAAACCACTCCTGAAACCCTATAAAATAACAAAGTAACTATGCTAAGTAGGAGAAAATGGAAACACTATTAATGAATGATGATTTCTTGTATTTTATTGTTTTTTTTTTCTTTTCTTTTATTACTGTCAGGATTTAATATATGTTCTCTTTATACATACAGGATGTGTAGTTAATACATAAAAAGCAATGAAGTGAATGTTATTGACTAAGAAAATGTATTTATTTCTGCATGTATCAAAATAAAATAGCATTAAAGTATTTTATGGTATGAAATGCATCAATGGAACTTCCAAGTTGTGATTGTTAACATTAAATGCCATGGTGGTGTTAGCTTCATGGTCCTGGATTTCAAATCCCAGCCCAAACACTATCTGTGTAGCTTTTCAAAGCTTCCAATGTATTTTTGGTTCTTCTCTGAGTATACATTCTCTTATGTGCAAATTCAATTAAGGCTCTGTGGAGGTTGAAGTTTTATAAGGCATACAGTGGAAATCCACCTTTTACACAATGCCAATACAGAAACAAAGCCATATCATTTATGAGTTAAGAAATTGTACTTTAAAATATCCAAAACTAATGTCTGGGTGTTAAACAGAACTTTTTGAACTTAATGATTCAAAAGCTAAAGTGGTTCTGATATTGTCAGATTATCTCATTAGGAACATACAAAAAAAAAGAAGTGATTAATCACAAAGTACAGACAATCATCTAAGAAGTTAAAAATATAATGAACAGGGACATCAATAAATACGGTTAATAAACAGTATTTACAATTTTCACATGTTGTCACAGGCAGATAGATTATTGTTTTGATGCTTTATTTGAACTGAACTTATTTGTTGATTTCATTACTTATATCTATACAAATAAAAGGCAAAGCCGTCACTGACTGACTGACTGACTGACTGACTCACTGACTCATCACTAATTCTCCAAGTTCCCGTGTGGGTAGAAGGCTGAAATTTGGCAGGCTCATTCCTTACAGCTTACTTACAAAAGTTGGGCAGGTTTCATTTCGAAATTCTACGCGTAATGGTCATAATTGGAAGGTATTTTTCTCCATTTACAGTAATGTAATGTACTCACAGAAAAATCCACAAGTTAATACACACGCTGTCTCTACAGTTTCTCCACACTGAATCCTCCAGGCACTACTTACAAAAGGTTACATTGACAATCGTGTTACGTTATTTTTAAAATCTTTCCTTTTCTTAGCACAAGCACAGCTGAGAAGCTTTGATGCATGTGCTCCATAACGCGTTAAAAAATAATGCATTTAATCACACTTTGCATTACAAGCAAAGGGGAACTTTTGTCAATGCATGATTTCCTGGTACACCGATTACATTGATCAGCGCATCCCGATTCATTTTACCCTTGCACCACCTTGGTTTGAGAAGAAGTATGAAAAAATATGAGGTTAACAAAGAAAAACAGATAACCAATTCAAGCTTTATGAATAATCGATTCGTCATCAATAATTGTTTTGGTAAAGCCATCAGTGTAATCCTCCTTCCATTTTATAATTTTTCTGCCACTAGCCATGATTAAATGAATGGTAAAAAAGTAAGAGCGAAGCAAGGGTGACTTATTTAGGCAGGCATATATATGACAGCAACACTCATAACAATGTCAATCATGTTACGTTATTATTAAAATGTTTCCTTTTCTTTTTCATTACTTCTTTAACACATTACTTCTCCGCTGCGAGGCGCGGGTATTTTGCTATATATATATGATATATATATATATATATGAATGACCTCCAAAGAGCGCTGAGACTTTTGATATCGTGAACGTGTCTGCAAAAACTGGGGTCTCCTGCCCAGCAAAATCGAGCAGCCGGCGCGCGCGCATAGCTGTGCCGGCCTTTGAGACGCTGACTGCGCTTCTGCCTTAAGTCAAAGTGAGCACTTTTCATTTTTTCATCCTCCCCTGAGCTATAGCCCAGACAAGTGCAAACACGGGACCCCTTTTCTACACCGCGGCGAACTAATATTAAGTCAATTCGCACTTTCTATTTTGCACGCATACGATTATGAGGTCGTCAGCTCGGATTATGAAGACACGCACAGGAGTGGAGGACCGACAGTGCCATCACAACCGATTAATGGCAGGGACGTCTCACCAGTCTACACGAGACACACCGCGGCTGTCCCCAAAAGGCGCTCATATCGTCAGCGAACACATCTATCTATACTATATAAAAGAAAAAGGCAACTTTCCTTTCTTTACACCTTTTTTCCCAAACCAAAGCCTTTCTCTTAACACTGCAGAGGACACAAAACTAATTTTCTTTAATTGCTGGTAATACCGGTAAGGCACATTACCAGAGGCAGAAATTTGAACGTTCACATAGAAAATGTAATTTCTATACCACAGCTGTCGTGTAGCGCCTTTCAAAAGGGATCAACTACCAAGAGATGATCCATATACATTTTAACTGCTGTTAGTACTACTTACCTGTTGTGTTACACAGTCTTTAAAATGTAGTTTACCCACAACCACTCTAGTAGTGCTCAATGTACCTGTACTTCTTAAAACGTTAATGTTTTACTGTTTAATAACTTATAGACTATATTTTATTATTTTTCCCTTGCACTCAGTGACCAAAGCTATACACACACATATATATACACATATATATACCTGTGTGTATGTTTGTATGTATGTGTATATATATATATATATATATATATATATATATATATATATATATATATATATATATATATATATATACACACACACACACACACCTATCTACATTATATATATATATATATATACACACACACACATACATCATTAACACACTACTTCCCCACACTGCGAAGTGGTATTCTGCTATATATATATATATATATATATATATATATATATGCCAGCAACACTCATGACAATGACAAAACAATTACATTGTCAATCATGTTACGTTATTATTAAAATGTTTCCTTTTCTTTTTTACTTCTCCGCTGCCAAGAAATATTTTCATTGTTCAACATTGCTTACTACATGTACAGTATATTTTTAAGTCAACCCGGAGAGTTGATACATTTGCACTTTTTTGTTGGTAAACAGTAGTTACATTTTATTGTATTAACATTTTATTGTGTAATTTGAGAAATGTCAGCTACTAATTACCACAAAATTCAGATTATAGAATTTTGATCACTAATTAGGAATTGGAACCTGGTATCATTACAATTCTAGTTGATCGGGCAATGCTGTTTGTCTGATTAAAATGGGTCTGTAACCTAATATTGGTTCTATATTTTATACAGTGATCCCTTAGCTTTTACTACTTCATATCTTACATATATATTACATATTTGGAAACTGACACAAAACAAAAATATTCCTTGAGCTACTTTAATACAGCGGTACAAGAATCTTAACAGCAGTTAATACTTAACAGCATCTACAGTCCTAACAATCTATAAGAATGCCACTTTGCTAAACCTAAAGGATTTAATTTTAAAATTTCTCTAGAATCTTTCACCTTTGAGAACAATTTGACTTCATTTTTCACTTTACTTTCAAATTAAAAAGATAGTTACATCAGCTTAATCCACATAACACACACATGCATGCACACACAAACATAAGTCCTCTATCTCCAAAACAGTAGAACAGTAATGAACCAGATGTCAGACCTTTTAATTATACCAGTAAACCAGAAAAAACACCACTGGCAGCTTAACCCAGAATTATGCCTGGCCTAAGTACATTGAATCTTGAACACTACATTACTGTACAATTGTCTTGTCCTGGAATTGTATCATAATCTAAAAATACAATAAAAGTGACTTCAATCAAAAGTTTTTGAAAGCATGTCAACATACCATCTTCATCTGTTTTGAACTGTAAGGATACGGTTGAGTTTTCCAAGAATCCAGCACCAGTTGCAGGTGTGATCTTCAGAATATAGTCTGTATACTTCTCTAGATTTTCAATTGTTATGTACATTTTAGTGCTGGTAGAATTAATCAAAAATGTACTCATTCCTGGTTTCCATAGAGAAACAAAGTAAAAAACTTTTCCATTTGGTGAAGTTGGTGGAAGCCAACTAATGTTTACTGCCGTTGAAGAGACATTCTGATAGATGAGATTCTGTATAGTATCATCTGGAACTGAAGATCACATAGTGTATCAATGTAATATTCCAGCAGCAAAGCCTGTATATCATTGTTTACTTAAAAACACTACCTAAGTTAATTTTAAGAATGGTTTCAAATATTGTGTCTGTTTTCATTATGTACTCATAGTGAATTTTTATATTTACAGCCTTTACATACTATTTTTAAATTAACTGATTGTCCTTACTAAGGACTTGAAAGAGCTGTTAGTCAGTTTTTTCTAACCCTTCGAACTTCTTAGGTCTTTAATGTTATCCAGAATAACAGTTAGTAATGGTAAAGTAGTGTTATGTACATTTTTATACATAAATTACACCAAAATGCACACTTCTGGTTTTCAGACTCAGATCAGGGTGGGTTGTAGAACTACAAGTACAATTAAGATGCACTGCCTTAGTCACACACTCATTCTACTCTCTTCATATAACAAGTAGCTACAGTATATAACAAAAAAAAGTTTACCCTGAACCTATTGTAATTTTTTTTAAATGCTTTTGCAAAACATTCAGATAAACATTGTGTAATGTATGCAGTATCTATTGGGAAAGGGGTGGAATGCCTTTGCACTGTTGCTATGATTTATTTATAAAATCAATGAGGAAAAAAAAACAACATAAAGTGGCTATAAGGTATTTGATTCTTTTTGTTAAGAAATGTGATTTTACTCCTGTCTCTACTCTGTAAGAAAGTCATTTTTCTACAATATACATAATGTACTTGTAGAAAGGAACACACTCACACATTACTAGAGAATGTTTGGTTTGGACAGCTCTGCAGATGAGAATATGAGTTAATGTGAGCGGCGTGATAGAAGTTCACTTTTGACTTTGGCCAAAAAGTCACTATGCGTGCAGTTTACTGGGATACATTCTAGAAACATGTATTATTCTGGTGGAAAGTGCTAAAGAGTAAACAAAATGTTCTGTATTAATACAAAGAAAAATGAATAATGTATTATATGATAATAAAGCTGATTATATGCAGTATTCTTCTTAATAAAAACTATAATTGTGAAAAATTAACAAATTATAACAGAGGTTTAAATAAAGGATGAAGTTGGAAATCTTACTGCAACAGAACCGAGAGGCATAGAATTGTCCTTGGACTATGTTTGAACATAGACATATTCCATTAATCAAAAGGAAAGTGTGATCAAATTAGATAGGACTATTTGTTCTTACTTACTGTCTTCATCTGTCAGTACTGATATGTGGAGTCCAGGCCCTTCTCCTTTGACAGTGAAAGCACTAATATTAACATCATAACATGTAAATGGTGTCAGGTCATGAAGAATGAAGAAAGTATGAGAAGGCTGAATAATGAAAGTTTGATTGCTATTAACAGAAAGATGGTATTTAATTATAATGCCATTTGGCTTTAAAGGAGGAAACCAGGCAAGGGAAATGCGACGAGCACACCAGGACAAAAGTGTCAGGTTTTGAACTGAATCTTCGGGAACTGGAAAAGAAAATAAAGTTTTAGAAAAGCAGAATAGAACTACTAAAGGTGAATATTATTCAGAATTATTTCCTGAGGCAGAGGAAAGTCACAGGTGAGACCAAATTAAGGTATAGTAACATGACATTTTATATGTGATAATATGAAATTGATTTTAATATCAAATGATATTCACCACATTCTGTCTAACATTGTAGCCATAGTAAAAATGTAACATTAAACTAAAAAATAGTTATAGGTTTAAGAAGAAAAATCAGGAAAGTCATTTTAACCATCTTACCATCTTCATCTGTGTGTACAGCTAGGATAGTGCTTGTCTGATTACCATCACCCAGGGCTGTGCTAGCAGTCATCCACAGATTATAATAACTATATTTCATCATATCATTAATTATAGTGGAATAGGTTTGGTTCTCATTTACGTTTTCAAAGTCAATATCTGTGACATTCTGTAAGACAACAATTAATATTAAACATACAAAAGAAAGAAATGCAATGTCTTAAAACGAGGAGGAAATTATAAAAATACAATATCAATCATTAAAACGGGTATCAGTCACATAGAAGAGTTTAAATAGAAAAAGTCCACCAATGAAAATTCATGTATTAAAGAGTGCTAATAAGACAAAAAAGTTAGTATGTTTGAATAAATGACTATGCTCTGTGAAAGGGCTGAATTTTGCATTGTGGATGATCAAACAGTTCCACTTTGGCTTTCCTCAAAAATAATTCAGATAATGTGTCTACCAAAAGAACTGGGGAATCATTTCTGTGCAGTTTTGCTTTAAACGCTCCATTTATCCTACATGGACTCTGGATTGCCCCACGCTAATATGTACAATAATTCTTTTGATATTATATCATATGTGATCATATGGATTTATTGCTCATGCAACTCTTCAGACCAAGTTAGGATGAGGCCTTAAGTGTTCATTTCGATTCAAGGCATCTTTACTCTATTTTGGAAATGTTGTACTGAATGCTATTTGATTGGATTGTGTTTTACAGATAATGTGATTTTTAAGCTTAATTGAAAAAGGTACTGCATTTGCCCTAAACAGGTGATGGCATATTATTATATGAAATAAAACATTAAATTTGGGACTGTTTAGGTACTTGCATAAGTTATTTTAAAACATCTGCTGAACTTTAATGTAAAATGTGATTAAAATCAGGTCAACAAATATCAAATATGTAAAAAAATTTTACAAGAGTCTTGTAAATAACAAGGAGGTCAGTTAAAACTCTGTGACATGAAGTACATGCCAATATTTATAACAGATGGGAAAAAAACCCAAAATGCTTTAAGCAAAACAACAAGCTCAGGCACAGTTTGAATCATCACCACTAACAAGAAGGAATCTTGCATGTTTTCCTGTAATATAGAATTGCCAAACATCATTGTCTTCTATAAAAGTTGAGGCGCAATTTAGTGTTTTGGGGGGCCATGCTGTTGAGCACTGCAGTTCCACAGTATTGCCTTTGAATCTTGGCCTGAACATTGTCTCTGTTGAATCTGAACAGTCCCCTTGTATCTGCAGTTTTTTTCTCCAGGAAGCCAGATTTTCACATTACATCCCAAAGAGGTGTAGGTTAGATTAATTAATGGCCCTGAATGTGTGAGTGTAGGTGTGTGTGTGTGAGTGTATTTTCAATGGGTTTCTTGCCCATTCTTGCTTTGCACCAAATGCTACTGAATTTGTTTATATTTAGGTATTTTCCCATGGTTCTCATTTTGTGGGGGTTTACTTTAAAATCCTATATGCTACATTTTTTTGTTTTGTAAGGTGCCTAAAAATATACTATATAAAATCAAGAATAATTATTTGTGTTTTCAATAGGGATACTATGGACAGGTAGAATGTATAAAGCATGTGCACTTCATTTATGTAAATATTGAGTAATCACAAAAATGACAGGATAGTTTTAGTTTTGGAAAACAATGCCAATCCATATAAAAATAAATGCATGTGTTTATCTATCTGCTCATTTTATAAACTGGAAATTCATTTCTTGAGGACTGAGAATTATACTGGCATTAATAGCACATGGCAGGATATGCTAATATAGACATTTGCTAGTTGTAAAATGACCTGTTCCAAGTCTTATTGTGTAGCATTTACACATTTTAAAGGATGGATGAATTAACATAATGTTCATTTTTGCTGCAATTAGAATGTTTCATTTTAAAACATTTACTTATGTTAATAAAACAAAAACAACTTAAGAAAAAGGGTATTGTTCTAGTTTTCTTTTAACTGCAGTTTTTTTTCCCATTTAATTTACCCTCTTATCCTCAATTCAACTCACTGCCAATCGCATGCTAGACAAATGATTATCTACTTGTTATTTTTCTACTACAAAGCTACTAGTTAACACTTTACAAAGGGCAACACTAATGTTACAATACTCTAACCTGCATTTCCTTTTAGTCTGATTCAGCATTTGTTCATTAGCTACTGTTTAGTGACGTCTGACATCCTGAACCAATTGTTTATATGCATTTGATAAAGGAACATCAGGAGAACATGTTAAATGCTAATGTGTTAATAGTGCCTTTTAACTTACTATACTGAAAGAAAGTGTGTGTGTATTAAAGAGACCATGCCATGATTTAAAACAAATCATGTCTACTGTTTCTGCAATTAGTGTTGTAGGAATCAACACAAGGTGTGAACAGTGAAAGAGGCACTTTCCCAACACACAATTCTCAGGTTTCAAGTTTGCAGAGCTGGAACTAAGTTCTTCCTGCTGTATGGCTGTTTATCTTCTTAACTGAGCATCTGCTTTAGAAAAAGAAATTGCAGACCCTAATAATTACTTGTACTAAATGAAATATATAACCACATTTTCAGTTACTCAAAATTAGTGAAGCAATGATATACACATACAGATACACACATGTATTATTCTAATAGAAAATGCATTTTATCTGTTTTTATGTGCATTACTTTTTTAAAGTTACTGTTATTCCATAATCATGTAATCATATTTTGAAATAAGAGTCATGAAAGTAAAAGCCAATGTGATGTGAACAATTCAAATATACTGTATACTGTAAATGTATGTGGAAGTATTTATGTTTTGCACTGCTTTAAATATTAAATTATTACTATTAAACATATCGATTAATACTGTGTTAAATTCACTCCAGCATTCAACAGCAAAAGGTTCATTATGATAGGAACTGACCCCTGTTGTGTATTATAGTAGACATGCTTCTGTGGGATTGTCTGATCTTTTTAATATTAATATGGAGTCAAGACTGCTGGGACTCCTGAAGTTTTATAAGACTGGCCCCAGGAGTTTCAAAGGGCAGTCCTGATCATAAATGTGTTACATGGGCTCAGCCAGAAAGTAACTCTTAGACAGGCCTCAACAGCTCTTTCTGTTCGTGATACCAGTGAGCTTGCAGTTAGGAGTCCAAGTTGCCAAGAGCTCAACTGGCAGGAAGAAAAGGAACCATAGGTGGAGAAAAAAGTTGAGAGGTGTCTGAATGGTTGTTTTGTGTGTAAAATTGTAGGCACTCCATCTGTGAGTCAAGGGTTAGTCCTTTACAAATGGGTCTAAAGGGCAGCAGTACATTTTTCCCTTTGTTTATTTTCCATTATATTTTGTTCATTGTTTACAGCTATCCCTCTGTACCTTATTTTTTATAATAAATTCACTCTTTTTTCTGTGTTTACTCTCTTTCATTCCTTATTTGAGTCAGTGGATGACTCCAAAATGCCCCTTACTAGCCACAACTGACATGCTGATATTCATTTGTTAATCACATTTCTTATAATTGTTCAATCAGATAAAGGTGCCATTTCAATAATCAGGTCTCTTATCAGCTTTTCCACATTTCTTCTATGCAAAACTGCTCAAGCTCTTTTTAGTTTGCATGGACATCTTGAGTCAACAGTCTTTTTCAAGTCTCACAACAAATTCTGAATTGGTTTGAGATCCAGACATTAACATTATTGTTTTAAAGTCATTTCTGTGTAGCTTTGGCTTTAGGCTTAGGGTCATTGTCTTGCTGGAAAACAAATCTTCTCCCATGGATCATTCATCACTTCCCTTGAAAATGATGGTACCACCACTATGGTTCACAATGGGAATGATTTGTTTTTGATAATGTGCAGTGTTTTGCTTATGCAAAATATGCCACTTAGTCTGGGTGGACCACAGAACTTCTTACAGCTGATTTCAGAATTTTTCATGCAGATTTACAGCTGTGCCATATTCTTTCCATTTATTTTATTATCGATTTAACTGGACTAAACGGGATACCCAAATATTTACTTGTATCCATTCCCAGATTTGTGGGTGTCAATCACATTTTCATTGAGTTGTTTAGGATGTTCTTTTTGCCTTCATTGTGTAGGTTAGGCAATGATACTGACTCACCAAAAATTAGATATTCAAGATAAGGTGCATTTATGTTAAAATAAATTGAAATCCCTTAACTACCTACAGATGATCTCCATTGAGCTAATTATGTGACCTCTAAAACCAATTGGCTCCACCCTATTCATTTAGGTGTGCCATTTAAAAGGTGTAATACTTATGCATCAGTTATTTTGTGTTTAATATTTGTAGTTAATTTATACCACTTTACAGAGATCTGTCTTCACTTTGGCTTTAAGGAGAATTTTGATCAGTGTCAGGAAGCCAAATTAAACTCACTGTTATGCAATTTTACATAACAATGCAAAAACTTCCAAGGGGGTGATTACTTTAAATACTGTATCTTATATATAAACGTCTACGAGTGGAAGTGTGTGTGTCTGTCTGTCTGGCCCGGAAGTGAAAGGTGGAGTCGGGGTAAGGGCTCCACCTCCGAGGATATGCAAGAGAGGCCAGCAATTTGGCAAAATGAAACCTCAGAAGAATGTGTCACTCGCTTAGCTGCTAATACTGAAGCGAGGCAAGCACATTGGAAAAATGGTATCCCTTTTACTTTTCCTACCACCACTAATACACAAGCAAGGTGAGCACGTCAGTAAAACGAAATCTCTGAAGAAAGACAAAGTCGTTTAGCCGCTAATGCACAAACAATACGAGCACATTGGCAAAACTAAACCTCCTAGGAGAGAGATGCCCAGAGTAGTTCCTTTCAATTATCGGACACCACTACATTTCAATTTTTTTTCTGAAGGTTTCAATAGTTTCTAGGACCCCATGCTACTTACACAGCTACTACTATATAATTATGGAAGCAAAAAATTCTTCATGCTACAACATCAGAGAGCACTGCAATAAAAATAAAAGCATGCAACAAAAAATACAAATTTTATACCATATATATGAAATAATCAGCTGAAAAATCAAAACGAGGAAAAAGTCAAGATTTGGCAATTAGTCAAAGGTCAGCTCAGGTTCAAAGGTTGGTAGACAAAGTCAGAGAGGCGAGATTAAGTTGGTTTGGACATGTACGGAGGAGAGATGCTGGGTATACTGGGAAAAGGATGTTAAAGATAGAGCTGCCAGGCAAGAGGAAAAGAGGAAGGCCTAAGAGAAGGTTTATGGATGTGGTGAGAGAGGACATGCAGTTGATGGGTGTGACAGAGCAAGATGCAGAGGACAGAAAGAGATGGAAAAAGATGATCCGCTGTGGCAACCCCTAACGGGAGCAGCCAAAAGAAGAAGACGAAGAAGAAATGAAAGGGAAAACTCACACAGATGATTAAGTCAGGCAGAAAAACTTTTGGGACAGTTAAAGTATTTGTTAACCAAACGTGTTTTATACACTGAATGGCCTGTCAAACTCTTCTTGCTTGTATATCATTTCTATTTCAATGTAGTAAGCCAGAGGCCAATGTGGGAGCATATGGTATACCATCCCACTGTGAATAGTGTTTTGGAAGGAAACCTTTACAGACAGCTTTGGGAGTAAACAGGAGTATCTGGAGAACTATCCCCATGCCTAGTAAATTCCACACAAGTAGAAAGATAAATTGAGACAGAATTTGAACTTAACACTTTGGAAATGTAAAGAAGAAGTGCTAAGGATTTATTCCTAGTCCACAAATTTAAATACATATTTTAGTGGCATTTATTGTGCAGGCTATTGACATAAAGAAGGTGGAGAAACCACAAATGCCTTCTAGCATCTATATTAAATTTATATACACAAGCTATTAGGATTCCAAACACTTTATTTCACAATGTATTATGGCATTGATTTTATTTCACCTGTGAGGTAATTAATTCAGCATAGCACATAAGAAACCAAAGTAAGGATTCTGACACAGCATTCCTTTTTTATAAGTCTGGCTGTTGACCTAGTCATATTAAAAACCAAGCCGATGTTACATAATAGTCTTTAGGTCCTGTATTTATATGATGAAACATCTTATTGCAGCATTGGTCTTGTATTTTCTGAGCTACTGCAGCTCTCCAGAGTACAGGTACAGTTTACCGCATCTGGTTAATCAGCCAAGGTGGGCACATTTTTATCCTCTTTTCATGTAACTACATTGGCTGTCTGTAGCAGCACATATTAAAGTTTAAATCCTTTATGGTTGCATAGTGGTTAATACCTATATATACAGCGTCTGCTGATGAATGGTGTCTGGTGATGCCACCTCTGCAAGGCATCAAATCTGAATCCAGACTCTTTTCATGTATAGCTTCTAGCTGATGGAATGAGCTGCCTGCCATGATTCAAACTGCTGATTCCCTCAATGTGTTTAAGAAGTGTTTGAAAATTCTCTTGTTCAGTGAATTTCTGTCTAATTAATATTGGCTTTGTTAGAATCTTGTAAACAAGGAAGTGTGACTAGCTTGCATTTTGTTCTGAGCTCTTCACTTGTGATAATCGATTTTGTAACCTTGTCCTGTAACACCTGTTTCCAAACAGTCCCCCAACATGGATGTTTACTTGATAATGTTGATCTCTTTTGTAAATCTCTATGGATAAAATCATCTGCTAAGCAAAAAATGTAAATGTAATATACTGTAGGGTGGTTTACTAGGTAAAAGGTGCCATTTCAATTCCCAGTATGGTCTTACTGTGTAATGCTGAAAAAGGCACTTAACCTGTTGATGCTCAAAGTATGTGGATATTATTTGCATCCAATGTTATATATACCCTGCTCAGCCTCTGTGAAGGACTTTGAACATGGGAAAGGTGCTATATAAATAAAACAATGATACTGTTTATAAATTAGTTATTTATAATTTGTTTTTATTTCAGAAATATTTAAAGATACTTGTCATTCAGGTTGGGGAGCATGCACTGGCACAGCACGTTGGCACACCCACCAAAAAATGAAACAGCATCCCAGTTGGCAGCCCCCCAGTCCAGTCTCACCCTTCAGAAATTACCATCTATCTGCCACAGCCAGGTGTTACATGGGCATTCCCTTGGCCTGATCCAGCTCCTTGGGTCCTCAGCAATGAGGAGCCGGATCACCCTCGGGGAATCACTCCATTTGGCTGCAGTGCTGTAACTGACATTCCCTCACAATGCAGGTAATGTGCCTCATTTGGGATTTCATCAGTAACAACTTGTTAACACTAGAATTACCAAAGCCTACGAAAAAAACCCATAAATCCCACCTTAAATCCCATCACACCTCTCCGTCAGCATCTTTTGTCTTGTAAATGTGTCGATAAACAGCAAGCAGCCCACTATCACATCCCCCCACCGCCGCACAGTTTTCTCAGCTCAAGTCTGTTTACCTGCGTGTCAGTTGCTTAGAGTTGTGAGAAGTCAAGCAAAATGACACCTTTTATAAACATTATATCGTTATTTGGAACACATGCATTTCATGTGTGTTCTATGTCTACAACAATCTATGTAAACACATCATTAAAACATAAACATTTTTCATGTTTTAGTAATAATTGACAAAATATACATATAAAGTGTATAATGTGTGAAGCCTGAAGTCCAAATATCAAGTAAACACTGTGGTATCCGGCCGGGACGCCCAGGAGGACCGGAGGAGGGCTTGTGTCTCCTCCAGACCGCGAGGGCGTCCGCCCTGGTGATGCTGGGGGCCACGGGTACAGGGCTTAGAAGCCCAGCCCTGTAGGGACCCGTGGCCACCGCAAGGCGGCACCCCGGTGCCTGAATATCCCTGGAGCCCAGCACTTCCGCCACACCAGGAAGTGCTGGGGGGAAGACGACAGGGGACACCCGGACGGCTTCCTGGTGCGCAACCAGCAATTCCGCCACACTGGGGTGTGGCTACGGAGGAGTGCTGGGAAGCAGCAGGAACCCATCCGGGTTCCTATTTAAGGGGCTGCGTCCCTTCAGTCGATGGTGGAAGTCGGGTGGAAGAGGACGGAGCTAGAGAGAGGACGGGAGGCGGCCAAGAGAGAGGTATTTTGACTGTGTGGCCTGGACATTTGGGGGAACTGTGCAAGAGGCAGTGGGACGTGCACGGACGTAATTATTGTAAATATAACTGTAAATAGACGTGTGTTAGGTGAACTTAAGATGTCCGCCTGTCTGTGTCCGGGTTCAAGTCCACAACACTAAAGCATACAAAATACAAAAATAACAGAAAAATTGCACTTCTACTGAATAATATAACTGCAGAAAAAGAACTCGCGTTAGGGTGCGACATTGACACCTCTTTCATACAATTGCTTTGGTGGTGCAATGGTAACAACTGTTGATTGGTAATCAAAACTTCATGGGTTCGATCCTGGACGACTCTGTTTTGAGAAGTGAGCTGCTCTTATTCTTACTATTTTAGAATAAAAACATACATTTGATTTGAGTCTGTAACAGCCAGTGTAAATTTATGAAACTTGTAAAGGTTAGCTTTGGTTTTTTTTTTACTCAGTTTTATTTCTCAGTCGCGATCACGCTTCCCCCGATCTGACACTGCTGTTTTCACATAAAGATGTCCTATAACAGAGGTGAACTCAGATGATGACGAGGGTTCTGCATCGAAGAAAGAATGCACGTTGTACTTTTGCCGTTGCTGTACTTTGTACAGTATATGTACACGGGAAACCCTGCAGTCTACTTATGACTTTACACTGTAGGAAGATAAGTAAATAAATCAAGGTAAATAACATTTGATCTGGCTCTTATATACAAAGTACAGTGACGGCAGTGTTCACCTACAGCTGTAGACTTCAGTACATGAGCGATTCTCCACACTAGTGTTTAGATCAGGATGGTGTATGTGCTGCAAAGAAACTCTGCTGATATTTGAGTTTGTGCTTAATGAGAACCCTCAGTGCCAGGATGCAGCTGATGGTAGAGTTCTTAGGTGTAAAACCAGACTCCTCTGGTCCCTGGTAGGTGAGCAAGTGTTCATGGATCCTATTGAGGATGACTCTAGCAACGATCTTACTAGGCACTGAGAGCAGTGTTATCTGTTTCTGTTTTGAAATGCCTAAACAACACTGCATTTTAAATGTCTGAGTTGTCCTAGAATAAATAGGTAGAATATATCTCTCTTTTACAGATAAAAAAAGGCTTTGAAATATACAGTAACTACATATCAGTGCCTATCTGAGCTGCAAGGTATTAACTAACCAAAGATAGGGCATCCTCATTCTCACATTCACATAATAGGAAATCAAAATAAACTGAGAGTAAACATGAAATCATCAAAGAAAGCACATCTCTTCGATGCACTGTGTAGGTTATAATATTTTTGGTTAATTTGTTTACATTCATTTGTAGTATAATAAATATAAACCATAGTTAATATAATAAAATAATGTTACCTGACTGTAAATATTTCCTGAGCTGTTACTGTAGTAAACAGTGTAAAACTGAATGATACCATTAGGCTTGGAAGGAGGCATCCATAACACTTCTATTGATGTGGAGCTTATGTTTACGTAAGATAAGTTTCCTGGTGGATCAGCTGGTGCTGAAATATAACAATAAAAATAAAGTATTAGGTTTTAAATGTTACAGTATGTTTGGAGATTGCATTTAATAAATTAACAGTATACACAGAATGTGTATTAAACTTCTATTTAGTAAAAAGATGAATTAATAGGAAAATGACAAAATAGAGGTAAGGTCTTAAAATTATGGAAAAAAATAAAATAGTTCTATTTTTCTTTTAGGAATTCAAATATCACAGCTCTTTTCTTAGCAGTATTCGAGAGTAAAAATGACCATCAAAGTAATCCTTAACTACTCATACCATTTCTCATCTCATTAAGTACTTGCGCAGTGTACTTTATGCACCAGTATTAAAATGGTTATTTATATGCACGCTGTGTGGTTGTAAAATAAAATATTGCAAAAATTTTTAATTGTACATGTTTTTAATGTAATTTAATATCACAGCACTGAATAGTATGACACAGTCTAGGACTACCTGAAAATAAACCTGATCCACTTCTCCAATGCTCATTCGGCACTGGTCACACTTTTATTCACTGCAGTATTTGCACACGTATCACATTTCACTTAAGTTGTTGAATGTTCTTTGCAGACAATGTCATCGCAAGAAGAAAATTTCATTGTTGTCATACATACGTAAGTACCCACATGGTGTACCAAATGCACCGCATAAAACTTGTGACTGTGCATCCACTCATGAAACCGACTGGGGGCACACTGGAGGGAAACCATTGCGACACTATACTTGTAGTAAATCAAGCTGAGGATAGAATGGGAATGATGCTAGTAGGTTCAAGTAAAAGGACGTTGGACAAAAATAACTGAGATTGGTGTACAAAGTACACCAGCGTAAGTAGTTTAGGGTTAAACAATGAGACCATCCATTATCCAACCCGCTATATCCTAACTACAGGGTCATGGGGGTCTGCTGGAGCCAATCCCAGCCAACACAGTGCGCAAGGCAGGAATTAAACCCCAGGCAGGGCGCCATCCCACCATAGGGCATGCACACATATGGGACAATTTAGAATCGCCAATGTACCTAACCTGCATGTCTTTAGACTGTGGGAGGAAACCTACACAGACACGGGGAGAACATGCAAACTCCACACAGGGAGAACCCAGGAAGCGAACCTGGGTCTCCTAATTGCGAGGCAGCAGCCCTACCCACTGCGCCACCACGCCACCACAATGAGAGCCTTAAGTGGTAAAATTACTCACTGATTGTGAAACATGTAACAAAAGCCTACAGACACAGGAGTCCCTGAGGACTGAAACTGTTTTACAGGCTTCTCATTTTGGCATGCACAATATAATACCATAAAAAGTGCATCTACATAACCAGAGAAATGTCACCTAAGAATGTGAATTGCATTGCTCATAAAATTTAAGAAAATAATGCTAGTGAAGAGAAGTGTCAAGGAGAAGGAACTGGCCAAACCTTAAAGCTTAAAGACAAAAAGCCATTTTGATCACACTAGATTAGCACAGATTGACATTAAGTTTAAACCAATATTAAATATTAAAATCCTGACACAAGATTTTAGAAACACAGCGTTGAATTTCAAACACATCATTTAAAAATTTTTAAAATTTAACATTATGCTGTTTTGACGAATGAAACAATTCCTGATTCAGAGAATGATATACATTGAAGCTTTTTTCATAAAGCATTTTTAATATTCCTGTTTTGAAACGCATCCCTGTTTTTAGGTTCTTAAGCATTTTGTGAATGCATGGTTGTAGACATTTTCCATCAAAGTAACAAATGGATTTAACTTTGCAAAAGAAAAAAATTGGAAGGAATGGGTTGTTTCAGAGTACAGTATGTGTTTCCTAAATATGCAGCCACATTTTAGTTTTCTGTTACTCTTTTTGTTAGAATCAAGATACCAGAATTAACCTGATTCTGGAATAAAACAGAAAACTTACAACCAGATCAAAATACATTGAAAACAAAAAAAAAAATACATGTAAACAAAACATCAGGGTGCTTACTTTTTGTATTGTATCGATTACGGTATACACTCACCCCCTTCAGATGTGCGGAATACTACAACTTCACTCTTTACTCCTCCATCACCAAGTCTAGTACTTGAGGTGACATAAGCATGATATTCACTGTTGCTTTCTAGGTCATCCAGCAATACAGACATGTTCGAAACATTCTGAACTATTTCTGTTGTTCCACTCCTTTATCATTAATCCACAAGACAAAATGATTTGGAATTATTATTATAATGAAATGATTATTTCCAAAAAAAGAAAACATTGTTTACGTTTCAGAAAGATACAAACATGTTACAAAGCACACATATATTTTTAAAAGTCAGTTCTTATTTACTTCAGCATGCTGACATACTCTAAGTAATTTAATAAATCTGGTAAATAATGTATTCAGTTATGGAATATGTTATACAAAACGATCACACATTAATTGTTTTACATTAATTGTAAAGTCTAAAGAGATTAATGAGTGATTGGATAGAAAATAAACAGCTTACCATACATGAATTGTATAATATTGTATTTCTCCGTTTGGATGCAAAGGTGGCTTCCATGACAATTTCACAACAGAGTCAGGCATATGTTTAATAGAGAGAGCACGTGGAGGAGAACTTGGAACTGCAAGTATGAATAAGCACATTATTTTAATATTCATTTACACAACAGCATTAACTTTCAGGTATTAACATCCATCCACCCGTTATCCAATCCGCTACATCCTAAATACAGGGTCACGGGGGTCTGCTGGAGCCAATCCCAGCCCACCGCAGGGCACACACACACACACACCCACACACACTAGGGACAACTTTAGGATCGCCAGTGCACCTAACCTGCATGCCTTTGGACTGTGGGAGGAAACTGGAGCACCCGGTGGAAACCCACGCAGACACTGGGAGAACATGCAAACTCCACACAGGGAGGACCCAGGAAGTGAACCCAGGTCACCTTACTGTGAGGCAGCAGCGCTAGGTATTAATATGAAAGATAAATTTTCACTGCAATACTTCTTAATCAATAATTACATACATACAAGGACGTTTCCGCACTTTTATATTTTCATTTGAAACGGTGAAGGGGGCATGAATAGTAATTGGGCATTAAAAGATTGGTATGACGCTGTGAAAATTGCATTGCAAACGAAAGTGACTATGTAGAAAAGTGATTTCATTTGTTTTTGAAATTCTTAATAAACAGAATTTTAAAAAAGTGCAGAAACTTTTTGAATGTCCCTCGTAGTTTGTATGGTTAAAGCAAAAATCTGAATTAGAATCATTTTTATTTTCCGATACTTAATGTACAAGAATTTAACTTGGTAGCTTTGGAGTTGCTTATAACAGGACACAAGATCAATACAAATAACATAAATAACATACCTGTACATTATAAAAAGTTGCAAAATAGTGCAATAGTGTGTGTGTATATGGCGTACATTCACATGCACATGCACACATACAAAGCATGCATATGCATATACACACACACATACACACACACACAGCCACATTCATATATGAAAGAACACTCAAATAAGAAAGCAAGACAGGTTAAATTACTGATTTGTGAGGGCCAGGGCTATAAGAAAGAAACTGTTTAGGTGTCTATTAGTTTTAGCTTTAATTGATCTACAGGGGAGTTATGAAAGGGGAGTTTTGGAGCCAAGCAGTGACCAGAGTGAGTTGAGTTAGTGTTGATGCTTTATGACACTAGGTGCATACAGGTCTGCAACAGATGGAATAGTAAAGCCAATAATTTTCTCCGCAGACTCAACAACACACTGTAAGTTATTTCTGGATTTGGCCATTCCTCAACCAAACCAGATAGCAGTTGAGAATATGATCACTCTTTGAATTATGGCTTATAATAAGTAGTATAAGTGAACTAGAATGGACTTGGAAACATTTAGTTTATTTTGTTGGGGTAAAAAAAAATACATCCACTGATTAGCCTTTTTAATGATGGAAGTGGTGTTAATATCACACCTAAGACAGTTTGAGATAATTGTGCCCAAAATTTATATAGAAAGTTGAATCATTAATTTCTAGAAGTACAGGTTGTAACTGCTGTTTGCAGTAGTTAATTACCATTTTCAGAAATTACACTATTTACTACAAAGGGTTTGCTAACCCTTTGTAGATATCAATAAGCAGATGGCCATTATTGACTTGACATTTGAATAAGAAATATGAAGATAAAAAACAGGCAAATAAGACACAAATTTCCTACTCAGCAGAACACTAAAACCTCATCAAATCTAAATATCTCAGGCAGTTTAGCTTCTGTAAACTGCACACAAAACAAAGCACATTTTCAAGTCATTTAAATTAGAGTAATGCTCACGATGTTTTAGCCAATTTTTCACTATCATATTCAACTGCATTTACATGCTGCTCACAATGCAGATTTTTTATTGATATATTTATTTGCTATATAAATAGAACACTGAAGGATTAACTAGTTAGTATACGATCACAATATAATATCAAATAAACTAGACTTTAGTATCACAAAAAATTTCACAATGATGAACTAGGGCACCTTAAGAGATGCTAAGGTCAGCTCTGGCCCCTGCAACTCTGAATTGAATATAGTGAGTTTCAAATTGAATTGATAAACAGGAAAAATACTCAGTTGGCAGTAAATGATTATTACTAAAGAAACTAAGGAATTATTTTATTATTGTAAATATAATTCCTCAATAATATAAAAAGTAGAAAATACAAACATTCCTCACGTTAAAAATATGCACTACATTCCTTAAATTTGCATCAAATTATCAACATTCCAGCCATTAGTAATAATGATAATAAAAATGTATTTACCATCTTCACCAGTCAAAACAGTGGCATTTTTACTCCGGACACCTTCACCTTTGCTTGTGGAAGCTGATAACTGAATTGTGTAATTGGTATATTTACGTAAACCTATAATTTGTAAATAAAGCATAATTAAATAAAACATACATTTTAAAAGCAAAACACAGTTGGTTGCAGTAGCTATCACTGTCATTCAGCTCCATGGGCCTGGTGTGATGTTCACAGTTGCAGTTCACTCTCATTTCAAGTTTTTGAGCAATTTACTTTACTAAAATGTAGGATGGTTCATGGCTATTTTCTACAATCAGGTAAATATATTATGAGGGATGTGCTGTTGGCTACAATACCTGTAAATCTTGCTAAAACAAGAACAATCAAGTTGGGACAACTTGGGTGCTGTTTACCAAAACCTGAGACATTCTCTTCTTTTATTGAATGATTATGCCATTAATTAAGCAATGAAATCTGCATTCTTTAAAAATTACAGTTGTTTGTTTCTTCCCATATTATTTTAATTTCTTTAAGTGTGTCTTGTGATGGCCTGAAGCAATGTCTAGGTTGGATCTTACCTTGCACTCTCAGCTGACAAGGGAGAGTCAAGTTCCCCAAAACATATGTTGTCAGGGCCATCTCATAATGTACAATATCTTACACAAGATTGCTACATTAATCCCATTCCTGAATTTATTTATTTACTAAATGTTTATGTTTGACTTTTCATGCCAGTATTAGCAATATTATTGCATTATACCCGTGAATTAAGTTAGTTTTATACTATTGTATAAGCTGCATATTCTGCCATCCAGCCACTCATTTTCTAACTCATAAATGTAGTTTAAGGTTGTGGGGTGCTGGTACCTATCCCGGGAGAACTAGATGCAACTCTGGTTGGGGTGCCTACTAATCATAGTGGCAAACTCACACTTGGCCAGATCCACAATGGGCCTATTTTGAATCAACAGTTTACAAGAAATTAATGTGTAAACTTTAATTTAATCTGGGAACTTTGCAAGGGTACAGAAACCTCACCACTTTGTTACATTCAATATACAGTGTTTCTAAACTGATTTACAATATTGTTTCAAAGTGAGTAACCCATGTTTGTTTAATTTGCATATACAATTTGTTTTAAAAAGCAAGGGCTTCGTACACTGCATATGAGAGATCCGAGTTAAAAACTGACAAGTATTACAGAATAAGTGTTATAAACATAAGAAAACCTTTAAGGAGAACAGACTATTCAATCCAACATAGCTTTGTCAATTCTTGCAAAAGCTGCAAAAAAACAATTATCAGGACAAGATTTTAAAGGATCTCAGATTACTCCTTTTAACTGGACTGCATTTTATTATTTTTCATGTACTGTTTTAATTAAGTTCTATATGAAGCAACAAATTCCAATGTTGCTATGAAAATTGCCATTAAACACCACCCATCTTGTCCCCATTTTTTTGTTAAAGAATTAATTTTAAAGTAACAGATGGCATTTCCTATACTCTTTTCCTTCATAATAATAAACACTTCTATTACTTTACATTTTAAACTAAAAAGATTAACTAATTCAGTACTTCCTCAGAGCTCATATCACACAGTTATGATAACAGTCCAGCTCTTCATTTTTGGATTTCACCTAGCTCTATTATGTCTTTATAATAATATGAAGATCAATAGTTCACATAATCTTCCAGATGAAGACACATAAGAAAGTGCCACCGCTTAAACTCCTCCTGTATACTGTTTTATTCTATTCAGTGATCAGTCCACTGTGAATCCCATGTCATCCTAATATGGTGCACTTTCATGTTTTAGACCTATTATATCTCAAAGTTTGTGTAAAACTGAACAATGATTTACATTAAAATTTGAAAGCCATAAATCTGCTCAATTAAAAATTCCGTGCAGGTTCACCTTTAATGTTTTTGTGGATTCATAGGAATCTACCTATCCCATAGTTTAGTGCTTTTTTTTATCTAAATAACTTATATGAATTAAAAACAACAAAAACAGCTTTATCATCTACGGTAATTTGAAAAAAAAAAAACCTCACTACTTCTTGTATGGAATAACAGTACATTAAAAGAGGTGAGTACTGACCTGTTATATTGTTTGCTAAAAATGTTGTGTTTACAATTTGCATCGCAGTCTCATTTTGTGGTGTCAAAAATATTGTATACTTTCTAATGATTCCATTTGGGAGCCTTGGTGGAAGAAACAAAATCTGCATTGTTGTCGATGACAGAACTTTAAACGTGATATTTTCTGGGGCGCTATCTGGCACTGAAAGAAAATCCAATATTTGTGCATTATTTTCAAAATAAAGGTATTCATTTTATAGCTTGTTGACTGTTTATCCAAACTATATACACATATAGTACATCTTAAGACTTTGCAAAGTTAGATTACTTGTTCAGAGTCATGCAGTGAGTCAACAGTGTAAACTTAGCAGGCAGCTTTGTGGTCAACTGCCTTACACATGAGGTCACAAACACAATTCCTTAAGCTGCACAAGGACTGCAGTTTAAGTCTTCACTGCAATGCTGAGATTGTTTCCAAAATATAAAACAAAAAGAAAAAATAAAAGCAAGTAGTTCATGTCTTTTTACTGTTATTTTCATAACTGTAAGATTTTAGTAATTCTACAGATGTGGGTCATATGTAAAATGTAGTGCATTTGCTAGGGGAAGTTGGCTTTCTTGGCAAGCATAAATCAAATTGAAAACCCTATTTTTGTTGTTTTAATATGCAAATATTTGCTAAGATGCTAAGAAAGTTAAAGAAATTTTACAGAAAAATCCTCTTTTTTGTATATACATGCCTTTGTGTTTTTTAAATGTAAGCTTTACACTTATGTTATCTTGTTTCTTCTAGATGTAATTTGCCATTTTAATACTATTTCTGCCCCATAAACTTTTTTTTTGTTATTGCTCAATGCTGGAATAATCAAGACTTGTATGTAAATAATTAATGCTTTTCAAATTTTCATTATAGTCCAATGATCCCTGTATTCTGTATAGTGTTCTACCTTAGGTAAAGCTGTCCACAAGTGTCTGCAGGTCTAAACCACTAAACCAATATACCAATAAATATGCAACAGTTTTAGATGAGCTACACTCTAAAGAGGAGACAAACAAAAAATGTGAAATATTATATAACAAATACTGTTACACATACATGCATAGGCGATGAATTAGTAATGTAACAATTAGTCTCATTTTTTAATTCATATTATTATTAGTCATTATTAGTGTATATTATTGTATACACATCTTCAGGTTAGTAGAAGAAGAACTGTACTGATATACATTTTACCATCTTCCTCTGTATGAATGGAGAGAGTTTCACTGGCTTGTCTGCCTTTCCCTTTGGTTGTGTAGGCTGTTACAGTTAAAGAGTAGACACTGTTTTTCTGGAGCTCCCTAAGGACCACACACTGTTTTGTTGTGTTTCTATATTCTCGAATGCCATTAGCACCCATATAACAAATAGTGTACAACACTATCTTGCCATTTGGGAAAATAGGTGGTAAGTAACAGAGCTGAAGTGAAGCAGAACTTAGATTACTGTATGATAGATTATGAGGTGCATCATCAGGAACTGCAGAAAAAAATATTGAATAAAAAACACAATTCAGAAACAGTTTTAGAGCTAACAGGTAGCATAATGCTTAATTTTTGTATGCAGCCAGAAAGCACAAAAGATAAAACTACTACTTTTGTAAATACTATGGCAGAGCCAATCCCTCTTTAAATACTCTTTCATATAGTATGTAGTCTTGGAAGTATAACAGTACAAATGATTTCTCGTTGTATTTGAACAGAATATGTAAACTTAGTATTAACCTGTTTTTAGATACCTTTTATCTTATTATCTTGTTTGTTATAAAGTATCAAGCGTCACCATAGCTATATAACTTTAAGCTCAAAAAATGTTATTTTGCTACATATACTCAATTGTGCAGTAAAATACTTGTTAGCAATATTTTAATTTGAAAGCACTGGTAATTAGGATTTTAATGGCACTCTGCTAATGTTCACAAAACTTGTAAGATGAAAAAAGAATATATGCTATTTTTATAAGTCTTCAGTCATTGTGTCATATAGAAGCTTTACGTTTTCACAGACTAAAACAATTTAATAAAAATGACATCCATTAGTGTACAGTAATCCCTCCTCGATCGCGGGGGTTGCGTTCCAGAACCCCCTGCGATAGATGAAAATCTGCGAAGTAGAAACCATATGTTTGTATGGTTATTTTTATATATTTTAAGCCCTTATAAACTCTCCCACACTGTTAACACTATTAGAGCCCTCTAGACATGAAATAACACCCTTTAGTCAAAAGTTTAAACTGTGCTCCATGACAAGACAGAGATGACAGTTCTTTCTCACAATTAAAAGAATGCAAACATATCTCCCTCTTCAAAGGAGTGCCGTCAGGAGCAGAGAATGTCAGAGACAGAGAGCGAGATAAAAGCAAACAATCAAAAAATCTTTTAAGTATGCCGAAGCACCGCGATAAAGCGGCATTTTGTAGAGGAGCATCCATATCCTCTAGGCAAACAGCCTCTGTGCAAACAGCCCCTCTGCTCACACCCCCTCCATCAGGCAGAGAGAGTGAGAAAGACAGAGAAAATGCAAACAATCAAGCACCGTGCGGGAAGCATATCTTATATCATTGAGGAATTTTAGTTAATATGTAATACATGCTCTGACTGGGTGGCTTCTAAGCCATCCGCCAATAGCGCCCCTTGTATGAAATCAACTAGACAAACAAACTGAGGAAGCATGTACCATAAATTAAAAGACCCATTGTCCGCAGAAATCCGCAAACCAGCGAAAAATCTGTGATATATATTTAGATATGCTTACATTTAAAATCCGCGATAGAGTGAAGCAGCGAAAGTCGAAGTGCGATATAGCAAGGGATTACTGTATAGTTAAAATAAGGGTCACATTCTTCTAGAAATGTCTCAATGTAAAGAGATAATTATTCAGGCTATGAATTTGAAAGACAGCTTTAAAAATCAAGACTAAAGAGCATTCCAAAAAAGTTTGAAATAAAAATACAAATACATAATGTAGGCGGTGTTTTTATGTCCAAATGGGCACTGTTGATTCAATTATCATGAAGTGAAAGCTACAATAAACTACCTGGAAAAGAGCATCCCTTGAAACTAGTGATGAATGAAACAATGATGTTTCGATTTGTGTACAGTTTTAAGAAACTGACACTAAATTAACTTAGTAGGCGATTTCACAATTGAAAAACAGAAAACTCACTAAAAAGTTTTTTGAAAGTGTTAAAGTTCTTCTGGAGTATGAAACAAGGAATACTATTCCCTAGAGTCTCTTTCACACTTCTGTATTTAACTGTGTTCTTTTCAGCAGATGCATAATCATTTTTATTAGGCCTATGCCTCTTATTAACATCACCACAGATGAGTGCAGTGTATTTTTATAAATGTGACATCCTGCCTATTTTTCACATAAAGACGCACTAAAAATGCACTATTGTTCTCTCTTTCCTTCATGGGAAGATCTCACTGCATGGAAACACTGTGGTTAGCTAGTAACCACACTTTTTATTTCTGATTCCTACAGATTCCAGCCAAGCTCCTTGAAGTTTCAAGTTCCTTTATTGTCTCCAATGAATCTTTAGGATTATAATAGCCAAGACAATCATCATTATTGGAAAAGTCGGGATTGAACTACCAGAACAAGTATGGTGGCTCAACAAGCAAATGAGTATTTTAAAAAATTTATCTTCATTTAAATAAGTTACATGCATAATTAATGCATGTATGTGCTTCTAGACATGACTACACACCCTTCTACTTGTGTCAATTGCACAAATTGTACTAGATTTTTTTTGTGTAAAGTGAGACAGAGTTTGTTGTGACTTCAGTTTTCGAGAATCGTTTTTCTCATTACTATAGAAAACAGGAAGACTTAAGAGAAAAGGAGCTACAGAATTCAGTAGCTGAGAGTGGTGTAAAGCTGCACCAGTCAGTAATATCAGGAGATCTGCATAAAACTTGCCTACATGGGATGGTGACAAAACAGAGGCCAATTACTCAAACAGAATTATACAACATCCAAATCTGGATTTTGAAAAAAAAAAAACAAACCATAAGATCTACACAGTTGTGATGTGGGAAATACTTTTTGATGAGTCCAAGGTAGTGCTTTTAGATAAAATTCATAGAGATATGTGCTGTGTACACGTTACACTGCCCACACCTGAAAATACCATGCTTACAGTGACGTGAGGTGAAGGCAGCAGCTGTGGGTCTGCTTTTCTGCATCTAGGGCTGGAAATCTGGTTAAAAAATAGTTGAATGGATGTTGGAAAACAACAAGCAAGAGTCTGCTAAAAAAACAAATCTTACACAAAAGGACAATGATCCCAAACACAATGCCAATCAAACCTTTGGGATGGCTCAGGAGCAAAAAGTTCAGTGTACCAAAATACCCCTACTTTATTTGAAAATTGTAGAGGACAAGAATCATCATACTAACCTGAACAACCCAGAACATTTCTGGGGATTTGTAATTATGCAAGCAGCATATTTCCTTTTCTTCATAAGATTTTTTTTTTCAAAATACAACAGTGTAATATTAAAAAGTATTTTTTACTTTCTATGCTTTGACATAAAAATATCATAGATAATAATATTTTAGTTTTGGATTTGTTATTCAGTAAAGTCAGAGAATTGGTGAAATGTCTAAATGCTTTTGCACTGCACAGTTTATACATGTTTATACATGTTTTTTCTTGGTAACTTACCATCTTCCATAGTTATTATATTTAAAATATCACTTGTCTGGTTTCCATTTCCAAATTTTGTGTTAGCAGATACTGTCAGCTGGTAGCGTGCATATTTCCTTAGGTTGGATAAAATAACTTGTGTACTGTTGCTGGTAAGGTTCAGAGAGTGGGATGCATTCCAATATTGTATAGTGTAGGATAATATAATGCCATTGGCATGCAGAGGGGATATCCATGAAACTTCCACCTTGGTGGAACTAATGGCCTCATATGTCAAATTAAACGGTGGACTGCCAGGAGCTGCAAAAATAACAGAAGAATAATAACTTTACTGAAAACTATGACTTGAATGCCTATGCACTAGTATCAACTTTATACAGCTAATTCGCCCATTCACAGAACATATTTCATTTGCCTAATACTATTTAATCAATACATTCTATAATGCTCTGGAAGAATCTGTGTGCTTTTGTTTGTAAATATATAAATGATGTATGGTTTCACTAATCCTGTATTGCACTGAAGCTGCAAACATCAGCTTACCTTGTGCTTTCAGAATACAAGACCTTGAATTCATGGCCAGCCTTTCTATGTGAGACCCTGAGCAATTTTTCCCCAGCAGCAAATAAATGAATTAATCTACATATACAGCTTTGGAAAAAATGTAATCACAATATTTAAAATGATAATGATTTCAGTTATAATATACATCACTCTGCATTGCATTATTATTACCATTTTATTTAATAATGTTTTCTGGATGAATCTGAAGAGGTTATTTAAACCATTTCTCTGCACTTTCTGTATGAAGCACTTTGGAATGATGTTCACAATGGAATTTATTTAACATAAAATATTGATTGACAACTTGTAAGTATCTTTACAAGGCATAAAATGTAATTTAGTAAGAAAAATAGTTAAATAAATATTTCAGTGTAATACAACACCTTGTTAAGGTAGACACATAGCATCTGCATTTTTACTCTAAATTAGTGAAGAAGTGGTTATAATTAAAAATGTTATTATTGATTACACTTCTACATCTACAGAAACTCAATAAACTCTACAGAGGAATAACAATCACTTACCACTTTCATCGGTGAGTACCGTAAAAACTGAAGATGACTGGTTCCCATGCCCATATCTTGTATATGCTTTTACAGAAAAATTATAGACAGTGTATGGTTTAAGGTTCTGAAGTATAATGTTTGTTAATGAAGTATTTAGCTTAAACATGCCAGTTTTGCTAACATATATTGCCTCATAATACTGTATTATTCCATTAGGCTTATCTGGAGGTGACCAATGTAAGTTAGCAGAGGTAGCAGTAACATTTTTAAGTGTGATGTTCTGAGGAGGTGACTCTGGTTCTAAAAAAAAATAACATAACATCATTAAACATATTAATCTAGTTCAGTTAAATATAATTAGTAATATTCATTAGTGATAGATTTTTAAACAAAATAGAACACAATACAATACTACCAGAACTAAAAAGGACATTAAAAACACAATGTTTTTGCTGTATATCTTTTATATACTGTAGAATGACCTGATTAAACATAAAAGTATAAATATGGTGTTCTTTAACTTTTTTGGGTTATAGATAAATATTGACAAAAATAAAGTACCTGTAACTGATTCCTAATATTTGGCTACAAAATGTGAAGAAATAATAATCATACTAGAATTTTGTAAGCTAAGAAATATATATATAAAAAATACCTCTTTTTTAATTTATCTAAATACCAGTGAAAAGTGCTTAGATATCTTGATCAATGAAAAATAACTTTAGCTCACTTTTTTTCTTGATTTCTTGCTTAAATTTTGCTCAGCAACAAATAAGGCTAATGTAACGTAAGTATTTAAGAAAAAATGCAGATCAGCATGAATTAAAATTAAGGTAGCTGCAATAAAATTTGTGTATTAAAGTACAACAAATGTGATAAACTTGTGGTAACAAACAGAACTTCTGTTATTGAAGAACCATGGGAAGTGCCCTTCTGACTACAGAAATGAAGTAAATAATGGAGGTGCTTAAGACTATACATACATTTGTTCTATCAGTTCAGCTATGAGTTGGTCAAAACCATCATATTGCAATTGTTTTTATGCATATTTGAATTTGAAGTACTATATGGACTTTATGTTAACTAGTATTGCTGCTTAGATATCAAGACTGAAAGCACATAAAGACATAATAATACGTTAAATTGACTAAGGATGCTTCAAAATTGATCACTTTTAACACTAATTCAACATGGTCTTGGACCATGTGTAGTAGACTACAGTCAATAAAAAGTGTTGTTCCTTCTCACCAATGAGTGCAGAAATCGAAAGCTATATAGAGTGTCTGACATATTCACAACTAAAATGAACATGATCACCTTTATTAACTTCTGCAATTCAAGTTCATGATCCAGAAATTAATATGTAACTAAATATTTTGTTTGAATTCTTTAGTGGAGTGTCATTAATTCACTACTGTGATTCTATACTAGATTCTTCCATTTTCTTTGCAGTTGTTTTATGATCCAGTTCTTCTACATGTTTGGATTTTGGTATTTAGATTATGGCTGTGTGTGAGTAAATTAAGTTCTGTTTTCTTTTATTTTTTATTACAAATTTTGTGTTTTTTATTTTTGAAAATAATACTGTTTTCTAGTTTTGTTGTTTTGAGTTTTGCCTTTTTTGTATGTTTGACATTTTTACATCATTACATTCCAACCTTCCATTTTGTTTCATTTTTGTATATTGTTATTATCCATCCATCCATTCATTATCCAACCCACTATATTAAAAATACAGGGTCACGGGGGTCTGCTGGAGCCAATCCCAGCCAACACAGGGCACAAGGCAGGAAACAAACCCCGGGCAGGGCGCCAGCCCACCACAGGTATATTCTTATTACTTTAAATAAATTAATTTTGATTATTATTGTCAAATTTTATTTGTTTATTTAAAATCTTTGATGTTTTCCCTTCCCTTTTAGCATTGTTTTTCTATATTATCAAAACACATGGTTACAGTTTTCTGGATAGAATAGTCAAAACAGACCTTGTTTCAATGTCTCAAAATGTAGTTCACACTGTTAATTTGGATTAAAACCAAACTTTGTCTTTGAACATGTGAACCTCAGGTTAATTTGGTCCTGCTTTGGTGCATCAGGACTCTGTTGTAACACTGTCTGTTAGATGAATAATTCTGACATAAAATTAAAAATGTAACAAGAAAATAAAACTAAATGCAAATATTTAAAACTGAACGGCTTAAACTGAAGAAACTCTGAGTTTTTCAGAAGCAATATTAAAGTTTACCAAAAGCTCTTTAACATAACAGGCATAAAGCATTTGTTGCAGGCATATTGAGAAACTTAGCTTATCAAGGAGGACTTTATAAATATATATATATATATATATAGCTTTGCTACATACTGTATGAATAAACACATCAACGAATGCACTTTATTAATATATTTATAGTACTATGCACATTAAGATGAACACTAATTATTATGTTTCAGCTCATTAAACAAACCAGGCACAATTTCTTGATACATTAAACATTGTATCAAGTTGTAACAAGTTTTTATTTTTTATATTATTCTTATTCTGCTTTTATATTTCATGAATTCTTATTTCATTTAGTAACATTGCTGAAAAGACAAAATACTCTCATTTTGCCATACTTTATTTACCATATAATAGAGTTACATCTGCTGGAACTTACCATCTTCAAGTGTTCTTACAAACACATCATCCTGTTCAGAAAGTGAACTTTCTCCAGCAGCTGTTGATGCAGCAACCCTTAGCTTGTACAGACCATACTTTTTTAAACCTGAAATGTAAATATTTAATTATAAAATAGGCATGATACATTTTTTAAACATCACCTTTTTTCAGATCCTTAGACCTCAGATTTTCTTGTAAGAATAATTAATTGATATATTTATGGGAGGAAGGAGACTATCAAAACAATTTAAGCTTCTAGTATTTGTAGTTAATAGAGTACTGCATGTTTCTTGTTTCACAACCAAGTTACTTAAATCAAATTAGCTTGAATGCTGAAAGCCACAAAATAAAGCATCAAGCTATCACAGAAATTGAAAATCTAGAGGACATTTAGAAATGTATTCTCAGCTATTCATTGTGTACCAGATGGATGTCCTTCATATGCAACAGTCAAGAGATACAACTAGAAAGTAGATTTATATTGAAGCAGGACTTCTTTCAAAGTTGACCATAGGTTTGAAAGAAAATGTTGCCACCATGGAACAAATTATATTGGATAACTGGAGAGTGATAATGCACAAGATAACAGAAACTAGAGAAATTAGTTGGGTCAGTTGAATCTATTCTTCAGTAAAAATTAAACATGACCAAGATTTCTGCATGCTGAGTGCTCAGAATGTTTATTCCTGAAATGAAGCATCACTACATTAATTGTTCCAAGGAGAACTGCAAGTCAAAGAAGCTGGACTTAGAGAAAATTAAGGAGAGCTTCATAACTGGGGATGAAACTTGTTTCACTATGATGCACTGTCCAAATATCAACTGAAACAACATAAGCAACACTGAAGAATACTGAAGAAATTCAAAGTTCAAGATGGTGCTGGAAAGATCATTTGTACAATTTTGTATGGCATAGAGGTAATAGTCTATATTGCAGAGGAAAGTTGCCAAGCATTCCTGTCCTGCTTCACAACAATACCCCCACTCTCAAGGGATAAAATGAAAAGGCTGTTGTACAATACTATAGATCTGAAGAGATGTCACACCCTCTCTACCTTCAAACCTTGGCACCATGCAGTGACCATCTGAAAATAATAAGTTAGCAAAAGTGGTAGTACAAGCAAGACAAAACATTTAATGTGAGTGGAAGAGAAAAGCCTTTTAAATGTTATAACAAGTAAATTAATGTTCATGGGTTATTATGTTGAAAAATAATAATTGTTTGGTATTACTTATAAAAATGTTTGATTACTCTTGGGATAATGATAAAAACTGCAATTTAGATAAAACTGACTAAATTAGTCTTTAAGTAGGTCTAGAATCACAAAATGCTACAGTGCCACACAATTTAATAGCTATTTTCTGAACAATGATCTATAAAAATATTATTTAAGTTTTTATAGTTAAAAGTATTGAAATCCATCCATCCATCCATCCCCATCTAACCCGCTGAATCCGAATAGGGTCACGGGGGTCTGCTGGAGCCAATCCCAGCCAACACAGGGCACAAGGCAGGAACCAATCCTGGGCAGGGTGCCAACATTGAAGCAAAATAATAGATTTTGTATGTAGCTAATGAACACAGACTAGAACAATTTTTTTTACCAAGAACTGTGTATTAATCCAAGTTAAATCTAGTCAAATGAAATTAAATTCTTAATAGTATATAGATTAACTGAATGATAAGTCATCACCACTATTAAAACCAGTTTTATTTTATAAGTATACACCAAATATGCATGCAGAGTTAATTTCAAACTCTGACCAATTATTACCTGATAAAATAATGCTGGTTTCATTGGTAGATTTTTGGAAGGCTTCATTTGTAAACAGATCCATTCCATATACAGTGTAGTGAGTAATCCTACCATTAGGTCTGTATGGTGCTTTCCAGGACACCAAAACAGAGGATGATGTAATATTTTGATATGTCACATCCTGAACTGATCCTGGAACTGATGAACCACAAATTAGATTAAGACATTGTTTTCTTCCTCTTTTGTCATTTCCATCGCATTTATATCAAATTACCTTGTTCTTTTGTTTTCACAGCAATGCTGGCCTGAGGTCCTTCACCAACAGCAGTAGAGGCAGAAACATTAAACGTGTAATCAGTGTAAGGAAGAAGGTTTGTAACAATGTAAGACATTTCTTCAATAGAAAGATCTGCTGTCTGGAAGGTTGTGGTTTCTTAAGCATATTAGAAAAAAAAAACAAATAGCAAAATATTAAAAGAAAGTTGTAGTTTCTTTAACATATTATAAAGCAAAAAACAGCAAAATACTGAAAGATCTGCCATTTGTCCATGTAGTCTTCCTCCAGGTGCTCTGGTTTTCTCCCACAATCGAAACACATGCATGACAGTTAAAATAACATGCATGTCTTTGGGGATGTGAGTGAAAAAATAGAATACTTAGAGGAAAACAAAGAGGGTCTTAATATTGTTTCTTTGTATCAGTATACTGCTGCTGGATTATGTGAATTTCCCCTTGGGATTAATAAAGTATCTATCTATCTATCATCTATCTATCTAAAACCCACTAACACACAGAGAGGATGTGCAAACACACTGGGAGAATATACAAACTCCACATTTATGACCCGGCAAATGATGCAAGCAATATGAAACAATATACAGTATACTGTTTTATAACTCAACAATTCTAAAACTTAAAAATTTATGTCACCACATATAATCTTTCTTTGTGCAAGTGGAGAAAAGGTAAAATGGTTCTTTCTTTTTGTATTTTAAAATGGAATGAGCAGTGCTTCTTGTATGAAGTGTTTTATATTTGTGTGTGTGTGTTTGTTAATGGTAACTCAATAGTCCTAAATTTTCTCCCAGCAATCGCTTGCTGCTAGGATGACTGAAAACTATAAATGATGTAAGAGTGACTGTACAGCATATGTGAGTGGGTTCTGTCATATTCACCGATGTTTATTAAGAGAACTAGGATGCTCATGGTCTTGCAGAGCAGAATAAATAAATAAATGTACAGCTAAGGAGCAAATTCTTATATTCTTTGTTTATCATTTCTTGGGTATAGAAACAGAAACAATCATTGTGCTATATTTGATGTGCTAATCTTAACATCCTGCAATAACACCTTCTTGTGTATTTGAAAACCATTTACTATGCTTTAGAGTACCACATTTTATATAGCAGCATTGAGACAGATACCGTGCACAGTAGCAAGCTACACAATGATTTAATTAATAAAGTACTTCTACGGAAATATTAATTACAAGCACTGCTTAAACAACCTTACATCCCACAACCCAAAAAATTAATCACTCTTAATCTAAGACAAAGTTAAAACAAACAACTAAAATGAGGTTCTGATAAAAAATTCTGCTCATAATTTGAAGTCCATAAAGAAAGAAAGCTGATCGCAGAGGTAAGTTAAGCAGATATTAGTGCTTGAATATTATGAGATGTAATGAGTTTTAAATACTGCATCTCCTAACCCACCCACATTTGATTACTCCATTAAAAAGGTCATGGGAAGCCAAATCTAATTATAGTACCAAAGTATGCATTACAGAGATCAATCCTGAATGAGACCACAGGACCAGCACACTCTCTTGTGCACATACACTCATTTTGGGATAGTTTTGAGTTGCATCTGCACCTAACAAGATATCCTTTCACTGTTTATGTGTACCCTGAATTGTGTTTTTGTGCTCATTAAATTTTCTGAGTTCTCCATTTCTCCATCTACATCCCAAAGACCTGAATGTTAGGTTAAAAGGCAGCAATAAACGGTCATATGAATGAGTGTGGTTGTGAGTTTAGGTATTACCGCCACAGTACTGGAGACCCCAATGTTGTTTCAGAGTTGGTTCTTGCTCTGTGATCAGTGTTGTTAAAATAGTCTCTAGCCCCAGTGACTCTGAACTGGACTAAGCAGGTATCCACTTAACATACCTATCTTTATAAATTGGAAAGAAACTGAAACACCTTTAGAAACTCTTTATAACAATAGGAAAACATTCAACTTCCATATAAACTTTGGCTCAAACAAATACATGTACGTCTGAACCTTTAAGACCTTTTATGTCACTCTATGGTACTGTTTTCTAAATATGTTTAAAAACTGGCTCTGAATTTTAAATTTTTCAGTACAGAGGAAACACTTACTTTCAAATAGCCTTGACATATTTCATTCTAATTGTGACCCTTTTTAAAACTCTCAAATGTAAGAAATGCAGACTATACAGTATTTATAACATTATACCATCCTTCGATGAGGAAAGGTATAAGAAACATAAGAAGTGCAGCAAATTCACACATTAATTACATCAGCCTTTCATATGTCCAGCTGTACCTGTTCCTTACTGTTCGCTAACACTTGTGCATGTTTACCTTCAATAACATTTGGAAATGCACTAGCAGCTCTGGAGGAAAGTGGTGGCTGAGTAGGACTGCGGTACACTGTTCCATCTGTGGTTACAACTGAAACTACTGATCTTTTAACTCTCTGTGGTACAGGCAAGGTATATGAATAACCACTATCAGCTCCATTCCCTTGAAGAAGATGGGCAGCATCATTTCCAGTGTAGGGAAGTGACAACATGTTATTAGTTGACACTTTCTTTGAATTTGTTACAAGAAAGGAACTCTGTGGCAATGGAGAAGTTAGTAGAACTTGGGAAATGTCAGAAAGTGTGCTTTTGCTGTTGTCTTCAGAGGATGTACTCAGTTTGTTAGTAAAAGCAGCCAGTCTAACCGCAGGTGATGCAGGCAAAGTGACTGTATTTGCTGGTAGTCGTGAAGTGTCTGCAGATCCTTCAAAAGGTTCAGTTAACATACCATCACTTAGCAACATGGACCCATTTGCTTCCTAAAACAGAAATGCAATAAGAACACATCAGAGGAATTTATTATAGAATGCATTAGACATCACTTATTAAGAGCAGTTATCTATAATGGGTAGACACATACAGTATACGGGCTGAGGCTACTCTACTTTCTGAATGTGACTAACCTTCAAACTGAACTGCAAGAAAGTAATAATTAGAACAAAAATTGATCAGAAGTAGTGACAGCTAAGATGGAAAGGTGGAATATTTGGTTGGAATAATAAATACATTTTTGTCATTCTCAATACAAAAAATCAAATAAATTAAATAAAATGTATTTGTTTTATAATCATTTAGTAGAAATAAATGTGAAAAAGATAAGTAATATGTTTCATTAATTTAAGCAATACATATTTTACAATTCATCTTCCAGACCCAGTATTGATCGGTACACCCTTTTCGTTGGCTTTAAATATTCAAAAAGATTTTTGTTGTTGATTTTTTTTTTTAAATATATGTATTTACATACCTGAATATTATTTCAGTACTTCACTAAACTCTCCCTCTATAAACAACAGCAAAGGTAATGTACTACCAAACAAATACTCTTAAACATTGCAGACCAAGAATAAGTAACCCAGTGGCCTGAGTAAATATAACAACTAAACGTAACAGTAAATCGAAGAAGGGAATGAAAAAGTTCCAATTATGAGCTGGTTCTCAAGGCAAATTTTGTTGGTCTGATGAAAAATGGCAAAACATAGACTATATATTTAAATACCACTCTCAACTGACAGTGTGACCCTGAAAAAGTCACTTTTCCTACCCAATAATTATACAAACGTGTTATAAAAGACACTGATTACTCTTTGCAAAACAGTATTGCAACTGTACTTGAAAATCAAATGTACAGTGAAGCAGACTTGTAAAAAATAAAATGAGCCTCCTCTGTTAATTAAAGACCAATAAAGATATAAGCTTTAATTCTGAATTTGAAAATAGATAGACAAGACTCAAGAAAAAAGATGAAAATAACTATTAGAATTTTTAATTAGAAATGCATTGTTGGAGAGAACGTAAAATATACAATTCTGAAGTTAACATTTTAACAACATATCTAAGCAGATATGAGTCATTGAAAAATAAGAGGAATAGCATTTTTAAAATTCATTCCTTAATTCATTTCTTGAACCTAGTTTGCCTAATTGCCCTGACACTCATCTCATCAGATATGGAAAAAAATAAATCTACATCTGGATACAAAATCTACATAGTTACTCTTTTCACATATATTCTCACTGCCTCAACTTAACTTCAGGATGTGGTAAACTAAAAAAAAAAACAAATAAAAAAAAACCGAAACCAGAGAAAAACCAATACTGAAACAGGGAGAATATGGAAACTCCACACAGACGAACTTTTTGCTGGGATCGCATCTCTTAATGTCACGCTAGTAAAACTAGCAAAAAGAAGAGGCAATTGAAAGAAGAGACTTAGTTAGGAAGACAAAAATGGTCAGCACTGTAAAGACAGCCACACAGTACGCAAAACCAAAATGCAAGATGAAAATGTAGCATTAATCACAAAAATGGGGCATCCAAGAAAAGAATTAGTGAAAAAATAAATAAAAAAGAATTCCCTTGGGTGACCTTTTAACCTGCAGTGTGGTTCCCTGTAAGTTACAACATATTATGGCACTACCCTAATGACGAGAGCACAATTTGCCATTGGCCTAGAAAAAACTAAATGGTGGCCAATTCATCCCCAAAACTTTATCAAAAACAAACATACAGAAAATCATTAACAACTGACTTCACAATCAAAATTAGTGACTAGAAAAACACCTAAAATGAGCATCTGATTTCCTAATATGATGGAGAAAAAGCATACAGAAATTTAAACAACGGTTTATAACACAGTAGCAGCAGTACTGCCATGATGCAACATAAAACAAAACTCCCAATGGTTTGTTATATATCTGCTATATCTGCCTTTAAAGATTGTGTTCCTTATTTAAGAACAAAAGGTTTCCTTTTTAAATTTAAAACTGATTAACATATTATTGGAAAAAGTGTATTCAAACTAATTTTGTAACAATACATAAATCTCTAAATACAGTAAATATCCATACTTTTTATATAAAGTATGTTTATGATATACTGTACCTTTGTTCATTGTTGTTGTAGTCAATACAGAAAACCATAATTTTCAAAAAAGAGATATGTACCATGGACCATAGAAACAGGAGGTCACCCAGATCTAGGCCTGAGTGACGTTTTGGCTTTATAAATTGTATATGGTGTTGTTATGCTTCGCACAACCTTTGAAGTGACTAAATTATGTAATATTTTTTATCACAATAAAAATACACTGCTATGAAAGAGTTTTTGCCATAGCAGAACTAAATCAACATGCTTTATGTAGAGTGTGCAAAAACACATTGATAATAAGAAAAAATAGCAATCAAATTGAAATAAAACAGAAACCCAAAGTTTAATTTAATTAATCTGCTAGAAAACAGAATGAACTGCTACAAATATATTTTATATTATTTTAATTAAACAGACAAAGAAAGATGTGTCAAAGATATCAATATGGCCTATTTTTTGTTGATGCCACACCTGGGGATAACACTAGTCCTTCTATTGTTGCAGATTAATACTTTTATTTTCTGCTATGATTCATATGGATATTTTTTTTTACCTAAATGCATTTGACAGGTCTTCTCAATTAGTTATTCAGAGAAATAAGGAACAGAGGATGGTTTATGGGAAATTTGAGAAATGCTAAAAAAATTTGAACATTTATCCTCATTTTCAGCAGCATGTGTTGTATAATAAGTGTATGTGCAACCCTCTTTGAATTGGCATGCATGTGCCAAACTTCCTGCATCCCACCGATATAGTCTCTGGTCTACGATTTGTACCTGTATGGTATTATGCCTTTGGAATTTGCTAAAAGCAAAATTAAAAGAGTTGATAAATGTAAACCACAAATATAATCTATTCAAGTCCAGTGAATAACCTGAACTGATACACTGGCATACTGTAAAATTCCTATAGGGTAAAAAAAGTTCAGATTACCAGAAACTGAAAAATAATGGAATTTTCAGAGATATACAAAAAGCCTTTTTAACAGAAATAGTAATTGGTTTACAATGTACAGATTTTTTGCAGCAATGCAAGTTAATTAATGTTTGATGAAAACAATTCCTACAGGCATCTCAAATCCAATGTCTATATAAAAGCAGTGTTGGAACAAATTGTGTTGCTATACCCTCTGAATCATTATTTGGACAACTGTGTATTGATATTATAAAGATGAGAAAAAGGCACTTAAGCAAAGAAAGGCATACAGACCATTACAACCCTTAAAACTGTAGTTATTTTTTTAGAGAAATTGCAAAGAATGCCAAGGTGTCAGTGTGTACAGTTTTCTACACTACAGGAGAAAATACTGATAGGAACAGGTCTGGCAAACCCAAAGCCAGAACATAATCAGAAGACAAGTTTTTGAAAGTGAACAGCTTGTGTGGTAGGCACCTATTAGGACAGTGGTAGAAGTAAGCAAGTGTCAGCATCAACTGTGAGGGGAATACGTAGTGCTACAGGCTTGGCAGGTTGAATGGCAATAGAAAGCTACTGCTAAAATTGCAAAATAAGAGAAAGAGGCTTGCCTTAGCCAGAAACCACTGCCAGTTTCAATTTACTCTGAAATTAAAGTAAAATAGATATGGATAGTTCACAGTTGTTAAACTATTCTTAAAGCTGTTGTCCTATGAGGCACTTTTCACACAAGCTGTTGACTGTCACCCAGAGAGTGACTGTCTGGTCGATCATTTTATTCAGACCCTGAAACAGATGTTAAAAATGGTTGGTACAGACTGCGATCATATGCTCCCTCTTATCCTCTTTGCTTACTGAGAGGCACCATAAGCATCCATGCATCTTTCCCATTTTTAGTTTCTGCATGGGGAAACAACCCAGAGGGATCCTTGACTTATTTAAGGAAAGGTAGGAGGAGCAATGCGATTCATAAACTAATATGTTGGAATATTCATTAAATTGAATTGATAGTGCGGGTCCTGCTATATGCACCCCTCTTCATGTTTTGGGAGCCTCTTGAACCCGACACTGTTGATAGTCATGACCGGGATCAGCTGGACAAATGCGGGCACCACATGAAGCAAGGGGAAGGTGCAAAAGTGTGCACTGCTTTTATTAAATAAAAATCAAAACAGTATTCAAATAAATAGTGCAATGCCCAAAGTTCATAAACAAATAATCTTTAAAAACAGGTGAATTGGTGGAGGTTAAAAATTCAAAAACAAATCCATTAAAAACAAGATTAAGTTACCGGCAGGAACACTCCTTTTTTTAAAAAACCTTGTCCTCTTTCTTTTTATTTGCACCTCTTCTTATCACTCACAGGTCTTGCCGCAGAGGAGTCGCCCTATCAGTGGATGCAGCTGACCTTCATCAGGTCCGGCTGCCTTCTGTCCCCTGGCTACGTACAGGCTCCCTCACCAGACTGAGATTTGGGTCCCCAAAAGCCAGGACACTCATGCTGAGGCTCTGTCCCCAAGCCTCCTTGCCCCCCACTGCCTTCCTGGCCTTACACGGTGAGCCGTTCACCTTCCTGGTCACTCCTGCCCCTCTTAACTGCTCAATAGGAGCGACCACTTCTTACTGCCCCATGTGTTGGTCATACACTCTTTCCCCGGTGCTCTCCTCACAGCTTTCTGCCTTCTCTCCAACGAGCCTAGTCCCATTCCCTCGCTCACTCCTGCACCGGGTCTTTTTCCTCCTGCCTTCACTAACTTCGGTTCTTTCTTTTTTTGCTCTTATCTTGTATTCACACTCCCCCTTCTAAAATGGGGACGTGGCACAGGTGTGGCGATTAGCAGCTTCCAGCATCATTCACAGCCATGGTCGATTCCACACCTGTGCACTTAAATGTGGGACCACCTGCATCACACCTGGGAACCGCTCCTGCCACATTACCATGGCCCCCTCCTTAACGACGCAAGTCTGGCGATTATTTATTTACAATGGTTCCAATCAGCTGTGGACCTCATTTTAACACAACTGGGTGACCAATTTAGGAAAAAATAGATCGTCTCATGCTTGAGGACATGAAAAAAGCTGAGCGGACAACAGTTCAACTCTACAAACAAAACACAGTACTGTGTAATTTCCAGGCTAGAGATAGAGTGATGGTGTTTATTCCTATCATACTCTCACAATTATTAGTAGATTGACAGGGTCCTTATGAAATAAAGGAAGGAAAGGGATTGGTAGACTATGTGACAAAACATTGATGGCCCACTGAATGCATTTATCATGTTAATCAATGACTACCTTGGAAATCTAGAGAGAACTCTTCAGAATTGTAGGAGACCTCTCTCAATTTGTTTATCACCTAGCTGACCTTATTACAGGGGAGCTGCTCTCCCCTCATCAAAAAAACCAACTGCAAAATATTTTAGGAAAGTTGAACAATATTGTGGACACAAACCTGGCCTCACTCAGTTGATCTTGTACAATATTATTATTAACAATGGGTAATTGTTTGTGTGGTTGAATTGGGAGTAAACAAAATGCTACTTATTGGAGTCATAGAAAAGAGTACCAGTGCTTCCTCTGGCTTGATTGTTCTAACAGAAGTTTTTGCAATGCCTTCTGGAGATTCAACCAACTTTCATGATTCAGTGCCTAGTTACCATATGCCAAGGACTGATGATTTAATTGTGAACCTAGGAATACTTACTTCCTATCCACAATAGGCATGACAAAAATATATGGTCTATCCAAAGGGCTCTATTGACATTTCAAAGTCTGGTGGACAGACAGCCATAGTTGTACAGAGCCTGTAGTGTAGTCTACTTTGACAACATCATTGTCATTTCCTGCATCTGGGAACAGCGTCTGTACAACATTGAGGCTATCCTAGAGTTTCTTACAAAAGCAGGGTTACACATTAGTCCAATAAAACTACTTTGGACTTGCTAAGGTGTAGTATTTAGAATCAGTTTTGGGCCATGGACAGGTCAAATGGTTGCTGCTATGCAAAACTGGCCTTGGACACAAAGTCCAAGACCGATCCCAGATAGCACTTTGAGCTAATTTTTTTTGTATGAAAATGTGCTATATAAATAAATGTTGTTGTTGTTGTTGATCCAAGACTTCTTAGGATGAGCATGGTACCAGAAATGGTTTTTACCTAATTTTTCCAAAATGATTGCACCTTTGACTGATCTGAACTAGAAAACAGGATCCAAACCTTATAGAATGAAAAGTTACACACACATTTTGTGGCCTTAAGAAATCTTTAATCTCTAAGGTCATTTTGATTTCTCTTAATTTTTAATGTCCTTTTATTTTCTAGATGGAAACATCTACAACCGGGCTAGGTGCTAGATTAAATCAGATCATTAATGTGTTATCACAAGCAGGATTCTGAGGATAATTGTGAGCAAAAAATAACTAGGAGATGATAAAAAAGCAAATAAGCATGGTTAGAGGCAAGCAAAAGTCAAAATAACAATAAATTAAAATGGGACTGAGCAAACAGGAACACAAAGTCAAAAATGAAATTGTAACTCAAAATACTGAGGAGAAGACAAAAATCAGAAAAACAAAAACATAATGCTAGGACCTATTTGGGTAAAAAGCTAACTAGCACTTATGAATAAGAGTATTTACATCTACCACGGAATAATACAGAAAGTGAATATGCCATATTCATAGCATCACTTACTGTGATGTCACAATCATGAGAATTACAGGCAAATGATCCATATTTCAACAGTGTTGCATAAACAAAAATAAAATTAAGATAGTAAAGACAATAATATTTTTAAATTTTAGAAAACAGATATCAAAATTAGATTCTTCACATGTGAAAATCCAGAATAAAAGGGAAAACATGCAAAATGGCACTGAACACCCCATACCTTAGGCAGAATCTAGTGAGGTGTGAGATAAAGTAGGCAGAAGTTGGAAGAGAAGCCTTAGCAATAAAATGGGCAACCACTAAATTACGGTATTACCAAACTAGGACTAAACCAAGCTTCAATGTAAAGGATGGCTGTATACAAAGAATCAAATCCCTGTGTCTTCCAGTTGTTTCTTGATGTTCAACATTACCAATACATGGTTGTAGGCTCCAAATGCTTTCCCCATGCCAATGCTGATGCCATTTCTGGGACCCATAACCACAAGGACAGGATATTGCTTTTACCTGTATGGCAGCGCTAAGTAGAAGCACTGTCATTCAAGAAAGCATGGCAAGTCTCTTATGAGACTATTTTAAGGATACACCAGGGTTATAGTAAAGGAGTGAAACAGTTGTTCACTCAATGTCATTTTCCTACATTTCTAGAATAGAGGAAAATGAAAAGAGCACTAGCTTCCTTTCCATTCTACTCCTGTAAGACAGGAAGCTTAAAAACTCAATGTAAATTACCTTTTCTTTTCTTGAGATAACAATATTCTGAAAAACTGTGCCTTGGTTCATCTTCAACACCAAAATCTTGTATTGTGTAATAATGCCATTTTGTTGAAGTGGAGTCTTCCAAGAAAGTGTTACAGATGTAGAACCAACTAATTTAACTTTCAGATCAGACACTGGTCCTGGGGCTAAAAGAAGACATCACTATTAATATCAAACTACATTTATTTGTTGAATGACAAAATTGATCATTTTAAAAAAAGCTATCACTGCTTCATTATAAGTACATTCAAATGTATCTACATATTTGTAGTACTAGGGTGTTGTACCATGTTAGCCATTATGAATGTAGAGAAAAGCCAAACAAAATGACCTTTTATTGGCTAAATAAAAAGATTACCATATGCAAGCTTTTGAGGCAACTCAGGCCCCTTCTTCAGGCAAGATGTAAGAAGAAGAAGGGTCCTCAGTTGCCTCGAAAGCTTGCATATTGTAATCTTTTTAGTTAGCCAATAAAAGGTGTCATTTTTCTTGGCTTTTCTCTACATATTTGCAAAAGTTCAATTTAAAAATTGAATATACAACTAATTTAAAATTCCATTAATGTCCAAATGTTTCTTGCCTTTACTTATAGTTATATTTAAATATGTATAAAATATTTTGCTCTCTGCTACTACATTTTGTATGCTGTCTCTTTGGTATAACATCTGAATGCCAATCAAATGACAATCAAACTTATCATTCAGCTTTTGGGTCTTTTCTTTGAAGTAAATCACCTGAAAACATCCAAGAAGTTAACAGTTAGGTAACTGACAAAAACAAACAAAAAAAACTTGAAAATGTTTATGTTTTTATTTTTGTACAAGAATTTCTTGTTCTGTTGACATGCTGCTTTTCAGAGCCTTCACAGCAGTTTATTTCAAGAGTGCATTTTTCTCTTGATAAATGTGTGTAAGAACCATTTTTAAAGAGTCTGTAAATATTGCAGAATACAGAGGGTACCTGCCACTGGTCACAGCTGCCAAAATGAATTCCTGTCTCTCTTCCTCAATAAACATAATACAGTAAGTATCCTTAGAGATATTGAGGACAGTAACATTGTCTCACTCTTTCTGCATATACTGAATGATCTTTCTTCATATATTGATTAAAATGCTTTTAGCTACTGCAGAGTTTGGTAAATATTCAAAAATCATTGCATCACTACTGACCATTATGTTATTCTGTCTTGCAAAAGAGAATGTTGAATAGCTTCCCCAGTAACAAACTTTATTCATGAACCTGAATGGCAAGTATACCAGCTACTTTTCATTTAATATTGTTACTAAGTTTTCAATATGATCTTCCGGATTGTTTTTAAATTAAAATAGTGCCTATATTTTGAAGATACGCATGTCCTCCACCCATTCATTTATTTTCAAAAGATACAATTTCTATTACGGGACCACAAAAATTAATGCTACAAACTTTATTTTGAGGCAGGAACCCACCAATCACAGAGGATACTCACATCACACACTCATGTTCATGTACACCATGTGTACCTCTAGAGTGGGTACTCAACTACATGCTGTTTGGATGTGGGAATAAAATGGAATGATCATGGAAACAACAGTGAAGAGGCTGTGATATGAACTTAGGATTTGCAGCTGTGACATAGCAGTGATAAATACTGTATTTTGCTGTCATGCTGCCACCACCCAGCTCTCTTTGTCAATTAAGTTTCATCAAGCTATTTACTTTCTGAACCTACTTATTCCAGTTCAGAGTTGTGCAATGCAGGAGCTGGAAATATCAACAATGAAAACTGTACCAGTTCACCACAGAACACATCCACAAAGAGCCACACTAAGACAATTTAAATTCATCAAATTTCAGACAGTATCCTAATACTTTAGTGATGCCAGCACTTCAATAAATGTCTGGTATACTGTATTTAATCATAGAAAGAGCTTTACTCAAATTAAGTAATAGTACTTTGTCAAAATAATAATGAAATTTAATACAACTTAAGACTATGTTTGTGATTTTTAATAAGTGAATTAAAATATCAAAAACTTATTAATTACAGCTAATATCAGGATTCAACAAAAGCTCTAAGAGGGTCATTCTATATGTGGTTCTTCTACTACAATTGCTTGTGTTTACTTAAACAAATTTTAGAATATATTACTCTTTTGTAATACTTTGAAAATAAAGTCTTTGCTGATCAGACAATTAGTATTCATTAAGAATGATGGCTCTAATACAAACAATTGTTCTTCTAGCCTGTAAGTGTTGAGGTAAAAAAACTTTACTGAACACTATTAATGGTCCATTTTAATTTTTTTTACAAAAGATATTTGAATGAGGATGTTAATATTAATTTGATACCTGAATTCTTCAATTACTGAAATTCTCATTAATTTATCATTGATCTGAATTGGCATACAATTTATTCATTTATGAGAAATAGCTGGGAACAAATAATTTTAAAATGACCTAATCTAGCAAAGTTTCTAAATCTAATGAAACCTGGAATAAAGACACCTAACACAAAAGTGCAAATAATAACTCCTGTTTGATTGTATTTAACTGCAAATCAAATATATAAACAAAAAGATAAAGTTTTTAAAGGGTGGTATGTGTGCAGTCACACTGCTTTTTAAATGTACTGTATGTTTAGGTTAACTTAGACCTTTAAAACATGTTTAACTACACCACCTACTGGCAAAGAAAAAATTTGACTAAGCATTAAACACCAGGGGGCAGTCAAGATCAAGACATGAGCTGCATTCAACAGAAGCAGGAACAGTATAGTTTGCTATTGTTTTATGTAAATAAGTAAATCACAAGTAATAAAGGAAACAGAATACTTGCCTTCTGCTGGTGTGAAGATAGATATATTAGACTTTGGTCCAAGTCCTGCAACTGTTTCTGCCCCAACAAACACAGTATACATTGTGTATGGTGTAAGACCAAAATATGAAAATCTTAAGTCTCTTGTTATGTTTTCAAAGATACGGCCTAAAAGGTAAATAGCACAAGAAAAAAAAATCATTCAACCATCTTTTTAGTACAGATTACAGTATTTCTTTAAACATTAACCAGTAAAATGGCATAGGCAAAAATTTGAATTCAAGTTAATTCGCATTGTCCGATAAGGGAAATATATTTGGCCAGCAGGGTTATTAACAACTGACAAGTCACCATATAAAGTCAACAAGGATATTCTTATACATAATAACATGCAGTAGTAAACATGGATGTATATGATGTAACATTAGACTGTTCAGATCATGATATCTACAATATAGGCAAAATAACTTACTTTTCTATCTGTTATGAAAAATTTTGTTGATAAGGCTAAAAACTAAATATATCCATCGATCCGATCTCTTTTTCATTACCTATTTGAACTATCCACAATTTCCATTATTTTGGGTAATCCATGCTCCATTGTAATTACATTTAATTTTGTTAACTGTTAATTGATAAGTGAAAAAGTATTTGAAATTGTTGTGTGATTTAGCTTGGGGTAAGTAATGATAACCTCCAAAACAGCTACTCCAAATTTTGTCATTTCAAACTGGCATCTTTCTATTTTTTTGTACTTCATTAATGTGTTAAGTGTTAAGCTACAGTATAAAATAAAATATACATCACATTGTAACACACAGTTATCTAACATGTTAATGTTTTCATACAACCTAAATGGTTAAACATTAAATGAGAACCACTGGTAAAAAGTAATACATTCCAATGTAATATTTTAAAGAAAAAGTAACAGATTTAGTCAAGCATGAGGAATGTAATGCTACATATCTGGCCAATAAAATTGAAATACTGGGAAAGATGTGTCATATTGGTCCGAAGCATGAGGGGATCAATAGATAATGCCAGAGTTTGAAAGTTATTATAAGTGCAGTGCATATCCAAATGATATGTATAACTTATGACCAATTGACTTTCCCACAGTGTATTTAAAAGGCATCTGCAAAGGGATACCTTTTTGATTGACTGCTGGTTAATATATTTTTAGGGACAAAACATGCCCCAGCAAATTGAAGGATAGCCATACATCCTGTTCTCTGACTATGAATGAGAGAATTGTGGAAATGTGGAATTCTTAGACATCAGCTCTTACTTTGGATGGAATTTGAGCACAGTGATGAGTATACCATTAGTGAGTAGAGGAGAGTGGGATCAATTGAAGTGAATCTGGGGTGCCTAAATACACAAACGAATGCAAGGACACAGGAGTGATAAACTTAACAGTCACATCACAGACCCTAGCCCAGCCACTGAGGTCTGTCACACATCAATCGGTGTCTGCATGCACTATTAGAAACTGTTAATAGATCTTTTTTGCTTACCACCGCAGAATGTTGGTGTCAAGATTTAAATTAAAATGTTTTACATATCTCAGCTTGGGTTTTGTCTGTGTGAACTTTCTACCAGATAATGAATGTGTTTTCTCTCAGTTATAACTAAAGATGGGTTATTCAGATTCATTTATACTTTTTGACTGGCCCAATAAAAGTGAGTGCAGGTGAGTGCCCTGAAACCAACTCATACATTATACAAGGTTAGTTCAGTTCATGCATCTAAAGTTGCTATGACAAAAACTGGTTATCTTTTTTTTTTTTTTCTCTTATTAATTTTATTACAATCCATACAAAGCAATCAAGTTTTTACAAAAAGAAGAATTGAGTTAAGAACAGATCAATCCCCACCCTGAGAGAGAGAGCAAGCCAAACGGCGTAAAATTTAAGGCTTGTAAACATACCTAAATTAATAAATTCTCTGTGCTTTATAAACTTATTTTAAAATATTACTGATTAGATCCTGCCATGTTTTGAAAAAGTCTGTACAGATCCTCTAACTGAGTATTTGATTTTTCCAATTTCAAATAATATAACACATCAGTTTCCCACTGACTTAAAGAGGAGAGTTTGGGTTCTTCCAGTTTATCAGAATAAGTCTGCGTGCCAAAGTGTAGTGAATGCAATCACAATTTGTTTGTCTTTCTCCACTTTAAGCCCCTCTGGAAGAACCCCAAACACAGCTGTTAATGGGTTATGAGGGATTGTGAGTCCAAGGCTGTCTGAAAGGTAATTAAAAATTTTTGTCCAGAATAATGTTAATTTGGTGCAGGCCCAGAACATGTGACCCAGTGAGGCTGGGGCTTGGTTGCAACGTTCGCAGGTTGGATCATGCCCTGGAAACATTTTGGAGAGTTTTAGTCGAGACAGATGTGCTCGATATATAATTTTGAGTTGTATAATTGTATGCTTTGCGCATATGGAGCTCGAGTGAATTCTCTGCATTGCTACTTTCCACTCCTTTTCTGATATATTAATTGAGAGATCATTTTCCCAGTGTCCTCTTGGATCTTTGAAAGGAAGGGATTGTAAAATGATTTTATATATTGTAGAGATGGAGTCTAATCCTTGAGATTGAGCAATATTTTTCCAGCGTGGATGAGGGTGCAAGATGAGGAAAATCTGGAAGGTTCTGTTTAACAAAGTTCCTGATTTGAAGATAGTGAAAGAAATGTGTAGCTGGAATGTTAAATTTGGAATGTAATTGTTCATAGGATGCAAAGACGTTGTCTATATAAAGATCTCTAAGCAAGTTAATTCCAAATTTTTTCCAGATATTAAAAACTGCATATGTTTGTGAAGGTTGAAAGAGGTGGTTCTCTTGCATGGGTGCCACAGATAGAAGCTTCTCCGTCTTAAAATGCTTTCTACATTGGTTCCAGATTCTAAGTGAGTGGAGCACAATTGGGTTATTAGTGTATTGCCGATAACGTGTGTTTATTGGAGCACAGAGCAAGGAATACAAAGAAGTACTGCAGGATTTTACTTCTATTGCGGTCCAAGCCTGTGTATGTTCTTCTATTTGTGTCCAGGTTCTTATCGCCTGTATATTTGCTGCCCAGTAATAAAACTGGAAGTTAGGTAGAGCCATGCCGCCTTCTGCCTTTTGTCTTTGTAGGGTCGCTCTTTTGATGCGTGGATGTTTTGAATTCCAAATAAATGAGGTTATTGTTGAATCTAATTGCTTAAAGAATGATTTATTAATGTATATTGGGATGTTTTGAAATAAAAAAGGAGCTTAACAGTGTTAATTCTTCCAGCTAGTGTGAGATGAAGGGTTGACCATCTATGCAAGTCTTGTTTAATTTTTTCCATGCAGACGCGAAATTTTGTTGATAAAGAGCTTTATGTTTACTTGTGATGTTTACCCCTAGGTATTTAAACTGTTCTGCAATGATAAAAGGTAGGGTGTCTAATCTAATATTATATGCTTGAGAATTCACTGGAAAGAGTACACTTTTATTCAGATTAATTCTGAGACCAGAGATCTTTTGAAATTCTGTGAGTGCTGCTAAGACTGCAGGCACAGAATTTTCTGGGTCCGATATATACAGTACCATGTCATCTGCATATAATGAGATTTTCTGTTCCAGTCCTTCTCTGCTAATCCCCTTTATCTGATCAGTATTTCGACAATGTATTGCCAGTGGTTCAATGGCAATGCAAACAGCAGCGGTGACAAGGGCATCCTTGTCTAGTACCACGCTCTAGTTTAAAGTAGTCTGAGCAAATGTTATTGATGCAAACTGAAGCTTCTGGGTTAGTATACAGTAATTTAATCCATGCACAAATGTTCGGGCCAAACCCAAACTTCTCCAAATAGTAAAAGGTATTTCCATTCAATCATGTCGAATGCTTTTTCTGCATCCAATGATAATAATATTTCTGGGGTGTTTGATTTAGTTGGTGAGTATATTACATTAAACAGGCGTCGAAGATTTGAAGATAAGTGTCGGCCCCTAATAAATCCAGTTTGGTCTTGTGATATTACCGAGGGGAGCACTTTCTCCATCCTTCTAGCTATGATTTTAGAGAGTATTTTAACGTCGTTATTCAGAAGTGAAATTGGTCTGTATGATGCACATTGTAATAAGTCCTTATTTTGTTTTGGAAAGACAGTGATTAGTGCTTGGCGAAAGGTTTGTGGAAGAGATTGGTTATCTCTGGCTTCTGTAAATGTTGCTAATAGGATGGGAGCTAGCTGAGCGGAGAATTTCTTGTAAAACTCTGCAGGGTAGCCATCAGGGCCTGCTGCTTTTCCACCTTGGAGTGACTTTATAGCATCTAGTAATTCTGATAATGCCAGAGGTTTATCAAGTTCCTCCACACTAAAAGCATCTATTTGTGGTATCTGTAATGTATCCAGAAATGCATTATAGTCTCTGCATTATATTTTTGTGTTCAATGATTTTATCTCTGTTCGTGTTAGTGATTACCGAGATTGCGTTGCGCACTTCTTGCTTGTGAATTTGTTGAGCTAAAAGCTTATTAGCTTTCTCCATGTTCATAGTAATGATGTCTGGATTTGTAAATTAGTTGTTCAGTTTCTTTAGTTGTCAAGAGGTTTAATTCTGAATGTAGAGCCTGCCTCCTCCTATGTAGAGTCTCGCTTGGTAGTCTGGCATGTTCTTCATCTATTTTAGTAATTTCGCTTTTTATCTCTGCTACTTTCTTCGCTTCGGATTTATTTCTGTGGGAAAGATATGAGATAATCTGTCCTCTTAAGAAGGCCTTAAGAGTTTCCCAGAGTATTCCTGCAGAGATCTCGGGGATGTATTTGTCTCTAGAAAGAATTTGATTTGTTTGAATATAAATTCAGTACAATTCTCGTCAGCTAATAGAAGCGGGTTGAGGCCATCTGGGGTGAGTGTATGGGGCTTAGTAATTTCAGCTCCAAGATCATAGGTGCATGGTCGAAATAACAATAGCATCGTATTTACAAGATTTAATCTTAGGCAAGAAGTTATTGTCTATAAAGAAGTAATCAATCCTTGAGTAGCAATGATGTACTGGTGAGTAGAAAGAATATGTTCTTGAATTTGGGTTTAAAAACCTCCAGGGATCTGATAAGTTGTGATCAGTTATAAACTTTGTAATTATCTTTGCGGTGTTAGTTGCCGTTCCCCCTGTGGAGGAAGTCCTATCTAAAAGTGGATTTAAACACAATTAAAGTCCCCAGCCATTATAACTTTATGAGTGTTCAGATTGGGAATGGATGCAAATAAATTTTGTATAAATTCCTTATCATCAACATTAGGTGCATAAACATTTATCAAAATCATTTTACAGTTAGATAAGTCTCCCATGACCATTACATATCTCCCTTCAGGATCCAATACTACATCTGATGCTACAAATGGTACTGTTCTATGTATGAGAATTCCCACCCTCTAGTTTTCTTTGTAAAACTAGAATGGAACATTTGCCAGTCCAGTCTTTTGCAGCCGGAACTGATCCTTGCTTAGTAAGTGGGTTTCCTGTAAAAATACTATTTTAGCATTTAGACCTGTTAGGTGAGAAAGTACTTTCTTTCTCTTTAATTCGTGATTCAGGCCTTTAACATTCCAGCTTACGAAGTTAACTGTCCCATCATGGAGACACTGATTCTGAGTTTTTGATGTCATTTTATAGTCTTAACTGGAAGTGAGAATAGTTTAGGTCTTAATTTCCTATTTCCCCAAGAGTTGTTGCCATGCAGCTTATTATTACGTTGATAGTTATAATTATAAAGATTGAGAGGATAGATTAGGTATAGATCAAGCCTGCTCTCTTTCTCTCCCCCCTTAACCCCCCACCCTCCCTTTTTGCCTCCCCAAGTGAGGCTAAAACCCACTTCACGCAGTCCCAGTCCTCTGACATACCCAGAGACAGAGCACGTCCAAAGCACAACAAGCCCCATGCAGTGGCTTTAGGTTAAAAGATAGAGATATCTGTTACCAATATAGTCTTTAAAGAGAAAAAAAAAAAAGAATTTTGCACTTAAAATATATATATAGTCTTCAGCAATTTTAGTGCATTAAGATGATACACCCAGATAATAAACCCGGTGATGGTGTTAAAGATGTGTCCAAAATAAGCATAACAAGTCTTAATGCAGTAATAGCAATAACAGTAAACCAAGGGTATGATATTGAACAGTCTTGTTTAGGGTACAAATGAAATAATTAGAAAAGAAAAAGGAGGAAAAGGCAATTAAGCAAAATAAAACATAAACAGGTAACGCCCTAGTAATACTAAGTAATAATAAGAATATATGAGAATATATGCTGATAAAAACCCGTATTTTAAAACAATAGATCAGACAGTAGATTATTAATCCTAGCTTTATCATTTAGCCATGACTCACTATTATGTATCAGAATAGTCCAGGGATCAGCTTTCTTAATTCATTTTCTGCTTCTTCCTTGCTAGCGAAGACATAGAAATGACCTGCCATTCCACTTTCAGTTTTGCGGATACAGGAGGCTGTATTTGACACTGGCTTGCCGTAGCGCTGTTTAATATTATAGAAGGCTGCGTTTAATAGCTGTTGCTGGAGAGAAGTCAGGAAGATACGAATGTGGTTATTTTCATATATAATATCTTCCTTGTTTCTGAGGAGTGCCATCACCTCTAGCTTAAATGATAATCGCTCAAAACGAACTATAAAAGATCTTGGTCGGGTCTGACGGTGTTTGATCGCGACGCTGTAAGCCGCTGCTATCTCAGATTCTGCTTTAAAGTCGCCCCCGATTATTTTAGAAAAAAGTTCAGCTGTGAATTTCACAGTTTTTGAACTTTCTCGATTCTCCGGCAGACCTTCAATTCTGACATTATACCTTCTACTCCCATCTTCTAAAGCAGCCAGTCTGTCTCCAAGTTTTTCTCCGAGTTTTTTGCATTCGGAACTGACATTTACTGCTCTTTCCTCGGCACTGGCAGCTAAATGTTCGGCCATTTCAATCTAATTCGTGAATGTCTCCTTACGATGCTCCAATTGATCAGCAAGCATGATCAGTTTAACCGAAGTTTTCCTGAATGTGCTCTTCAATTTTACCCAGCACCTGTCGAAGTTCAAGTTGCACCTCTTGACGCAGCCTTTCATTTGCCTGTTGAAATTCCTGTCGCAGCCATTCATTGGCCTGTTTCATCTCCTGTTTCAATTCCTGTTTCAGTCTCTCAAGTGCCTTTGCCGTTGCTTTCTCATTATTCTTCTCGCTTTTCTATATATCTTGCATGAGCTCAGCGAGGAACACCTGCAGTTCAGATAGTTCAATTGTGCCTTCTTGTACCGTAGATGAAGCAGCAGACTTTGCTGAAGCCGGTGTCCCCGCTGCTCCAGGCTCGCGTAATTGCGTAATTGAAGCCACAGACTTCCCGGCCCTTTCCAGTTTCAGGTAATCTTCTCCAATAGGCGAGCTATCCACATCTGCACTCACGATCGCACCTTCACTCCCCTTTTCGCTCTCAGCCGGCGACGATGTAGCGGACCGTGGTCCCGAGGAGTCTGTGCTTTCGCCCATCTGATCCAGGTCTGTCTCTGATAGGCTGTATCTTGAACTGGGGCTTGCTGATCGCAGCTTGGATGTAGCTTTAGTTTTCGATTCTTTCGAACCCCCCTTCTTGTTGGCCATGTTTATATGTGCTTACATATACTGTAGCAGTCCCTCTCGGGTTGAATAAATACAGGATATCTCAGAATAATAAGCAAATAATATGAAAAATAACACCACTGCTAGTGGAGCTCCACTTCAGATGTCCATCTCTCGCATCGGACGAGACCAAACTCAAGAACTGGTTATCTACCACTCTTAAATGGATAACTGTTGTAGTTAGTCTTACGAGTCCTGGAATGTGTTTTTTTTTGTGCTGATATGTTTGGTCAATTATTGGTCAAAATTAGGACACCAACTTCTGCATGTCAGCACATAGCACCTGGCCAGCAACAACATGTGGCATTGGTAAATAATAAATGTTTAAAGATGGTGGTGCAATGACATCTTCAAAATAATGGTAAAAATATTCCACAACCTAAAATAACTCACTTGCATGTACAAAATGTTGAAAACTCAACTCCCAGGAATAAAAAATGGAATTGTGACACTTACTGTAGCTTATTTTAGTACTTACTAACTCACAGATCACCTACTGCTCTGTTGATTTTAACAGAATGTATCAAAATACAACAGTTTTTGGAAATTAAGATTTCATTCTTTTAAAGCATTCATGCTAGTACAATGAAAATCTGATTATAATTAATACAATGTAAAAAAAAACCCAACTGTGCAGTGATAGCCTGCCTAATATTCTTCAAACAACGGCCCCCGCAGTTTGACTCCTGAAAAGATTATAAGAGCCTTTCACATGGGCCAGAATGAAAATCAAACTAGCAAAGTCCCACTGACTATCATTTTGGATGGGTATTAGGAATGACCAGATTGTATTCTTCATGAATGGCAAAAAGACTTTGCACTAGCTAAACCCATCCGGAGCTTAAGATACAGTATACCCCATGCCTTTCTGACAACAAGATGGCACATGCAGTCATTAAGCAGCTACAGAGCTCTTAAAAAAAAGTCTGACTGCAGTAAGAAATTATGGAGTGTAGCCAGCTGTACAGTGAAAGTGGATTGACTAAAACTTTTTTGTGAATATCCTGCCTAAGCCTGTTGGCTAAACAGGAGTAAGACTGAGGAAGGGAATGAAGAAACATCAATGAGGGGTGACGTCTGGCTGTTAACTCTGCAATTCTCTATTTGCAATTCAACTACTTAGGATATCTTGTTCAGTAATGCTAGCTACTTTTCTTACAATTGAATTGTTATATAAAATGAAGATTTAAATGGCATGCCAATAAAACTGAGTTTAAATAATATATGGGCATGTACATTTAGATTTCCTCATGTTGTGATATAAACTAGTCCCATTTATAGCTTATGAAAAACCTTTTCTATTTCAATCACCTTCAATTAAATACCCTAATTAAAAATTTGGAATTCTTTTTCATAATAGTCTTACTTTGTCGGCCATTACAGTATGTGAACACTAACAAAAAATATACATAACATTTTACTATATATAATATATAAACTAAGAGCTCAAAACCACAAAAATATAATTTACAAGGCCTTAATATATTGCTTTCTTCTGGGTCTTTTAATCACCACTGGATATGTCACAAATACCCATCTCTTGTGAAACAGCTCAAGAATTCAATCTTTTTTGTTTCTGCTCAGACAGCTTCAGCTTTTATATATGACCAGAATGGCTCCTAGGTCAGTCTTGTACCATTTCCCCAGAACTATAATAACAATAATATTTTTTTCACACTGTCACACTGCTTACTGTACCTGAAGGGCCATATAGTTCAACTTTATAGCTGAATTTTCCAGTCACAATTGTTGGAGAATCCCAGAAAACTGAAAATGATTTAGATGTGATGTTTCCCTTGGCTAGGTTCTGAGGTGCATCTTCAGGCACTGGAAGGAAAAAAAGAATTCATCATTACTCTATATTCTAAAAATTAATCAATTTTATCCATATGTGTAAACAAAGGCAGGGCTATAGAAGTTAAAGCATTGTCAATACCTTAGCATGCATACTGCCAATGCTTTCTGCATCTGAACAGGTGGAGTGATCAAAGGACACAGGACACGTCACTATGCAAATTTGAGAATCCTACATGCCTCAGTGTCCATTCTACTCTCATTTCAATAACAGAATGGGAATGTGCTAGACAGGACACACCCAGAAGCAACACCAGATCTGCCAAGGGACTAGCAGAACCCAAATGGGTCAAAAAGGAGAAAGAAAAAACTGCCTCTTCCATCTCCAGAGTGTGAATAAAAAAAGGGCAATGCACCAAAGGGCAGTTTACATAAGATAACTGCTCGAGAAAGCAAACTACCTAACTAAATATCCCGGGCTGAATATTATTTAACCCAATAGATAAATTGATCCCAATCCAGGTGATTCAGCGTTTGTTGGTTGTGGCAATGTGCTATCAGCTCATGCTCCAACCTCCACCTCTTAATAATTAATAGTTAATAATTAGTTAATTACCTGGCAAATATACAATATAACTGTTTCTGCTCTCTGCAAAATAATTTTTGAAACCGATAAATCACAGAAAAGAAATATTTTTTATTTGTTGTGTGTGGTATGGAATTTTTGCCTTCATTTGTCTGAACTGTTCTTATTTTAAAAGTCACAGAAAGGAAAACAAAGATACTCGGATTGTAGAATGTTTTTTGTCACATGCCATACTCAATGCTTGAAGCTTTGCAATTTCACTAGGTTTTGAATTTTGGAAACCAAGAAGAAATGCAGGGACAACTTGTGGCAGACATTATTTGTTAGCCACTAGTCTTTTGTTACTTTAAGAGGAACAAACTACCCCCTCACATCATTAGTTGGGGTAAATTAACATAGATAGTCAATATAGGAAATTTCTAGAAGAATTTTAACAAGCATTTTGCCCACTTCTGTGCAGGTCCACTTATTTGCACATCGATCTCCACTTTTTCCGATCCAAGGCATCTTCAGATGCAACACTGACTTCTTACATGTTTTTTTAAACCAATCAAGCCAGCAATTCTTTGTCTCTGTGCAGTTCCTTTCCATGTGGACTGAGGTACAGGGTTGTCTTTAGTCCCAATTCATTGTTACTACGAAAACCATGGCAATACCATTGGAGACGTGCTTTACAGAACTTCTTAGTGATCAGCATAACTCTCATGATCCTTCTCACTTTCTTCATTTCGGAGTCACTGACCAACATATCATACCACACAGGGTGACTGGGTGATTGACTGTCTTGTATATATCTTTGCCTTGAAGTGGTTTGGAAACTTGTGGCATTAAATAATAATAATAATACATTTTATTTATACAAGGCGCCTTTCAGAGAACTCAAGGACACCGAACAAACAATAAATAAATAAAAGACACAATTATAAACAACTTAAAACATCAGAAAATCTAAAAATTAAAACCAAACAAAACCACTATAATCAGGAGGAAGAAGAAAAATCCATTTTAAACAAATGTGTTTTAAGTTTACATTTGAAAGATGAATATGATTTGATATTTCGGAGATCCGCAGGTAATGAGTTCCAGTGCTTGGGAGCAGAACGGCTAAAAGCTCTGCTCCCCATGGTGGTTAGACGGGCGGGAGGAACAGTCAGATGGTTGGAGGAAGAGGATCTAAGGTTACGGGAGGGAATGACAACATGTAGAAGGTCAGACAGATATGGAGGTGCGAGGTTATGGATGGCCTTAAATGTTAGTAGCAGAATCTTAAAATCAATACGAAACTTGATCGGGAACCAATGAAGCTGCTGCAAGACCGGAGTAATATGGTGAAAAGATGGGATTCCAGTGATGATACATGCTGCAGAATTCTGGACTAACTGAAGCTTATGAAGAGATTTATTAGGGAGACCAAAGAGGAGTGAATTGCAGTAGTCCAGCCGAGAAGTGACAAGACTATGAACAAGAATGGCAGAGGTATGAGGAGTGAGGGAGGGGCGAATGCGATAAATATTACGTAAGTAGAAGTAAGCAGACCGGGTGATGTTATTAATGTGACATTGGAAAGATAGAGTACTGTCAAGGATGACACCCAGACTCTTGACCTAAGATGATGGGGAAACAACAGAGTTATCTATACTAATAAAAGGCAAAGCCCTCACTGACTGACTGACTGACTCACTGACTGACTCACTGACTCATCACTAATTCTCCAACTTCCCGTATAGATAGAAGGCTGAAATTTGGCAGGCTCATTCCTTACAGCTTCCTTACAAAAGTTGGGCAGGTTTCATTTTGAAATTCTACGCATAATGGTCATAACTAGAAGCTATTTTCTCCATTTACTGTAATGGAGTTGAGCTCGAAAGCCGTGGGGGGCGGAGTTTCGTGTGACATCATCACGCCTCTCACGTAATCACGCATTACGTAGAAAACCAGGAAGAGCTACAAAAAGCGCTGAAGAAAACATGCATTATATAATTAAGAAGGCAGCGAAACAATTAGAAGCGAGCGAGTGACATATAAAACCATATTCAGCGGCTCACGTGAACTGACGCAGTGCGCAGACAAAAAGCAACAGTTCCAAAGAGTGCTGAACAAAAAAAAATTACACTGCTACGCTCAAATAGACAAACCGCACGCCCTGGCACAATAGTAGAGGCTTCGCCTCTAGCGCCGAGGTTCGATTCCCAAGAGGGGATGCACTAAGTATGTACACGCGCTTCTCGGTTCATTTTAGCCTTGCATCCCCTTGGTTTGAGACGTATGAAAAAATATCCGGTTAACGCAGAAAGACAGGTCACCAATTGAAGCTTTATGAATAATGGATACTTTATTCGCGATCAATGATTGTTTTGGTAAAGCCATACTCAGTGTATTCATTAGATGAACGGTAAAAAAGTAAGAGCAAGGGGAGGGTAACTTATTGAGGCACACAGGCAAAACCACAATAGCACGCAGGCTCAATGTACTGTAGTGCGCGTCAACTCTATCTGAATTGCGCAATCACACTCGAAAAAATGTTTCTTTTCAAGTTCTATTTAGTACATATGTGTCAAACTCAAGGCCCACGGGGCACATCCGCCCGGCGTGTAATTATATCCGGCCCGCGAGATCATTTTATATACTGTATTATTGTTATTAATGGCCCGGGGATATGAAGCGCTGGTAACACAATAAACTACAGATCCCATAATGCAGCGCTTCAGCTGCCTTGCCGAACACTTACCGCGTTAATCAAGTCTAGCTTATGATGCTGCAAGTTATTGCGAAGCTAGCCCACACGATGCCGAAGAGAAAAGGTGATTCTGAATATAGAGCCTTTAAAAACCGATGAGAGGCTGAGTATATTTTTATTGACATTGCCGGTAAACCCGTGTGTCTCATTTGTGGAGCTAATGTGGCTGTAATTACAGAATTTAATCTAAGACGGCAGTATGAGACAAAACATCAAGATAACCTGAAGACCTGAATGCAATGCACAAGATACAGAAAGCACAAGAGTTAAAGAAGAATCTGACACTTCAGCAGACGTTTTTACCCGTGCAAAATCAAAAAATGATTTCAGGTGAAGCTACTTTTATGGGAGACACAAATGCACCAGTGCAACTTGCCCCACTTTCCCTGTTGCCAAGTAATGTTGAACCAACTCGGCACAACGGTGTTCCCAAATACGCACTTTGCTGATAAACTGAGCGCACTGCGCACTGAGTTCGCATGGCGCTTTGGTGACTTTGAAGAACAAAAAAAGAATTTTGAGTTGTTTCGCAACCCATTTGCCGTTGATGTGGAAACTGCACCTGTGCACATTCAGATGGAGGTGATTGAGCTGCAGTGTAATGGCACACTGAAGGCAAAGTACGATACTGCACGGCCCGCACAGTTTTTTCACTCCAATCCCGCAGAAATGCTCCAGCTCCGTCTACATGCGGCTCGAACCTTGTGCATGTTTGGTAGCACATATCTGTGTGAGAAGCTCTTCTCAGTCATGAAGACTAACAAAACAGCACACAGGAGTCGCCTCAGTGATGAGCACCTGCAGTCCATCCTGAGAATCTCCACAACACAGAACCTCACACCAAACATAAACAAACTTGTTGCCAAAAAAAGATGGCAGGCGCCCAGGTCTGATAAAATGACATAAGAGCAAAGACAAATGAATGATTTGATTTGTTATTGCTGAAAAGAAAAAAATTTATTTATATTTCCAGGTTTTGTTATGCACCATGTTCATATTTGAATTTGTATAATTTAGACAGGATATATTTTTATGGAGAGCAAATATTATGTTATTTAAGGTTTGAGTTGATTTATTCCGGAATAATATTCTGTTGACTAAATAAAAATTCCTTCTATTTAAAATTTAAATAGAACTTGAACAGAAACGATAGTTCATAATATCCATGCAGACTTGCACGTAAGAGCGGGAGTCATCCGTTTTAACAAGCAGCGTATTGCACTGATACGAAATAGCCTGGCCATTTAATTATTTAGGAATGGATAAATAAATTAAGATTTTGTACAAATAATGTTTTTCATTTTTCTTCCTTCATGGACTCTGGCACCCCCAGCAACAGTTGCTCGTACCCCAAAGACTGTATATATGTGTATATATATATGTGTGTGTGTGTGTGTGTATATATGTATATATATAGATATGTATGTATATATATGTTTATATGTGTGTGTGTGTGTATGTATATATATATGTTGTCCAGCCCAGGAGGACCAGAGGAGGGCTTGTGCCTCCTCCAGACCGCGAGGGGGCGTCCTTCCTGGTTATGTTGGGGGCCTCGGGTACAGGGCTTGGAAGCCCAACCCTGTAGGGGCTGTGGCCACCGCCAGGCGGCGCCCAGGTGCCTGAGGAACCCTGGAGCCCAGCACTTCCGCCATACCAGGAAGTGCTGGGGGGAAGAGAACAGGAGACACCCGGACGGCTTCCGGGTGCACAGCCGGCACTTCCGCCACACAGGGGTGTGTCCAAAGGAGAGTGCCGGGAAGCAGCTGGAGCCCATCTGGGTTCCCATTTAAGGGGCCGCCTCCCTCCAGTCATGAGGGGATGTTGGGTGGAAGAGGACAGAGCTGGAGAGAGGACAGGAGGCGGCCAAGAGAAAGAGAGGCACAGTGACTGAGAGGCCTGGACTTTGGGGAATCGGTGCAAGAGGCAGTGGGGTTTGTGTGCACTGTAAATAATATATAACTGTAAATAAACGTGTGTTGGGTGAAAATACGATGTCCGCCTGTCTGTGTCCGGGTCCCAGTCCACAATGTATTTGTGTGTATATATGTGTGTGTATGTATATGTATGTGTGTATATGTAGATATGTATATATATGTATATATATGTGGATGTATGTGTATATATGTATGTATATATATGTGTGTGTATATATATATATATGTGTATATGTGTATATGTATGGATATGTATATTTATACTGTATGTTTATACAGTATGTGTGTGTGTGTATATATATATATACAGTATATATATGACAGCAACACTCATCACTCACAACAGTGACAAAACAATTACATTGACAATCATGTTGCGTTATTTTCAAAATGTTTCCTTTTCTTTTTCATTACTTCTTTAACACACTACTTCTCCGCTGCGAAGCACGGGCATTTTGCTAGTCAATAATAAAAGAAAAATTATTGGTTTTGGATAATAATGATTTTGAACCAATGAGGAAAACCTCAGTGTTATCACTGTTTAATTTAAGAAAATTTAAAGAGAACCAGGATTTAATTTCAGAAATGCAGTCAATAAGCGAGGGTGATGGAAAAGAGGAGGTGGGTTTACCAGCAAGGCAGAGCTGGGTGTCACTAGCATAACAGTGAAAATTAATGTTATATTTGCGAAACATATTGCCAAGGGGAAGAAGGTAAATAATAAAAAGAAGAGGCCTTGGGGAACACCAGAAGTAACAGCAGTGGGTTGGGATGTGAAGGTTTTAAGCTGTATGAACTGAGTGCAGCCTGAGAGGTAAGATCTAAACCAATCAAGTGGAGTGTGAGTAATGCCAATCAAAGATAATCTATTAAGGAGAGTGGTATGACAAATAGTATCAAAGGCCGCACTCAGATCAAGAAGGATGAGAATAGTGATTAGACCAGAATCAGCAGCCATAAGGAGGTCATTGGTAATTTTAACACGTGCCGTTTCTGTACTATGAAGGGGGCGAAAACCAGACTGGAACTTCTCATATATTTTATTGTGAGACAAGTGGGTGTGAAGTTGGATAGCTACTATTTTTTCAAGAATTTGGAGATAAAGGGCAAGTTAGAAATGGGGTGAAAATTATTGAAATTAGTAGGATCACAACCAGGTTTTTTTAGTATTGGGGTTATAGCAGCAGTTTTGAAAGATGAGGGAATAATACCAGTAGTAAGAGAAGAGTGAATTATGGCAGAAATAAGAGGGACTAGAGAGGGGAGGCAGGCTTTAACCAAAACTGTAGGCAGGGGGTCCAGCTGACAAGTAGATGACTTGGATTTGCAGATGAGATCTGAGATTTCAGAAGAAGTGGGAAGCTGGAAAGAAGAGAAAGAGTGAATAGGTGAGTGTAGTTCAGAAGAAATACAGAAAGGATGTGGACCAAGGTGCTGATGTATCTTTTGGATTTTCTCATTGAAAAAAGACATAAGAGAATTACAGAAGGCAGTTGAGTAAAGGTGAGATGGTAAAGAGTCTGGAGGTTGTGTAACATTATTAAGTAAAGAAAACAAAGACTTGGTGTTGCCTGTATTACAAGTAATTAACTGAGTGTAATAATTAGATTTGGTTTGAGCTATACAATCCTTGTAAAAGTGTAGATGATTTTTATACATCTCTTTGTGGACAAAGAGTCTGTTTTTTTTAAACAACCTTTCAAGTTGCCTGCCTTTAGCTTTCAGAAGCCAAAGTTCAGGCGTAAACCAGGGGGCAGAAAAGGAAAAAGAAACAGATCTGGTTTTTAGCGGTGCCAGAGAATTAAGAATACCATTAAGACAAGTGTCATAATATGAGACCAGTTCTATGGGAGTGGATAAATTATAAAAATCCATTTGCGAATCAATTCTAGAAGACAGCAAATTCAAGTTAATATTCTTAATGTTACGAAAGGCTATGAGACGTGGAAGCTTAGGAACAGAAAAAGTAAGTTTAGCGTTGAATGAGAGGAGAAAGTGGTCGGTTATAGTGAGTTCATCTGCTGTAAGATCAAAAGGAACAACACCAGAGCAGCAAATCAGGTCCAAGATATGTCCTTTAAAATGGGTAGGAACATCAGTGTGCTGCTGGTATCCAAAACTCTCCAGGCAAGATAAAAAGTCTCTAGTGAGAGGGATATTGATATTGTCCAGATGTATATTAAAATCCCCCAGCAGAATTATATTTGGAGTAATTACAGATAGATTGGAAAGGAAGGTAGCAAGATCGTTCAAAAAATTGTTGTTAGACTTAGGAGGAGGGTAGACAGTTGCAATGATGGTTGGAACTGGCCCAGACAGTTGACACACAGTCGATTCAAAAGAGCTAACAGCAGGAGCAGGCAACGGCAGGACTTTCCACTTCTCGCGATAAATTATCGCGACACCTCCTCCACGGCCAGATGCACGGGGTTGACAAGTGTAAACAAACCCCGGGGGGTGCATTCATTAAGTTATGAAAAGTCTTGAGGTTGCTGCCAAGTCTCAGTTAAACAGAGAAAGTCAAACTTACGGTCAATGAGGAGATCCTGAATGAGATGTCCCTTGCTCGTAAGTGAGCGGATGTTCAATAGACCAAAGCTGACGATGTTGCTGTCGCATTTGACAGTGGTGTTAGTCGACCGAGCTAAGCTGGCCAACACGCTATGGTCAGCGTTCCTATCTGTGTTATGTGGAGGGTGGCGAAAATCACACCAAAAAGAGTTAATTCCTTTCGAGGCATTCGTTCGGAATCTCCGGCGGGACCCACGATGGATGTATCTCCGACGAGGGAGAAGTATGACGCCCGGGTCGAAATATAGCACCGACAGCAGAGGCACAGACTGGAGAAGACGCAGTCAAAGCAGCTCAGCAGCTGGGTACTGGAGGAGGCCAGTCGCAGGTTGGATAGCGAGCGACAGAAGACTCCAAACAAACATTAACCAAGCAAAAATCCTACCAGTCCACATTGTAGGTGAGGAGGCCGCAGGCAGCTCAGACGTCCAGAGAATAAATTGGTAAATTTCAAACGAAACGGAGGTTAGGCTGAAGCATCAAAATCACTAGTCTAGCAAAATCAATATTCTAGTTACCGGCGAGCAGCAGCGACCAGTCCCGCCAGCGTTCACTCAAACCGGAAGTAGTGGGGGCTCACAATTTAATGAGAAAAAAAGGATCTCAGTGACTTGCCTCCATTTCAGCCATGCAACATTGACTCATGCTTGTGCATCAGGGAGAGTGTCACCATCAGCACAGATTAGTATATAGTATTTGGTATAGTATTTGGTTGTCCACACAGAAGATGAACAGTAAAGACATGAGGGTGGATCCTTGATGCATACCAACTCAAAAGACAGTAAGATTCTAACAGGACATAGTACACTGCTCGTGATGTTATAGAAAAATGAAAATTAGCTGACGTGTTTTTTTATTTGGCAATAATAATGCTACAGCAATTGGTCTATTCTGATGCACTACATTAAGGAAATGGGGTTGCTGGTTTATGCATAAGAATACCAAATGAACAGTGCCAAATAGGATGGATGAACAAATGAAGAAAGGGAAGTGTCCTGAACAGCAAAAACAGACTAGGTGGCGAAAATGTTTTGACTGATTTGATTGAAATTTGGTGACACTATAGAAAAAAAAAATGACCTGCTCTATTTTTTTTTATTTGTCAATTACAATAACAATAAAATGAGTAGGCTATGCTAATATACTGTGTCGTTTTTGGACTCAGCAATAAAAACTAATTGCATAGATAAATGGAGCTGACTGTTAGTCAAGAAGAGGAGGTGCCCTGCACAGGAAAAAGTGACTCACTATGTGAAAAATGAGCTGTGACTTGGATGAAGGAATGTTAATTCAAGCTTAAGTAAAATATGGTTACCAAACATGCTGTAACTCTCAACTATGTGACTGCTCAGTTAAGGATCCCCCACAACCAGAACAAAGTCATAGGTGGACCCTGTACATAGCTGACAATATTATTTGGGACATCTTAGATATTAGCTAAACAAACAGGCCTTATGGACTTAATGGTCTCCTCTCACTTGTCATATTTCTTACGTTGTTATGTTATTTCTTTTCACCTGTTCTGTTCTGTGCAATACTTAAAATGTTCAACTAATTCTGCCTAAATGTAGAGCCTGTAAACATATTTAGTGTTTGTAGTAAGTTAAATTAAAACTCAGTACAGTGTTAGAACTTTATTGTCTGGCTATGGATTCAAAGCCAGAAATTACATTACATTAAAAAAACAAATTAATAATAATACTATACCATTAAAAGTAAATATACTATTGCATTTACTAAACTGGAAAACAAATTCTAGACTGAATGAATGTAAAAATCCTGCTTCTATCCCAAACATTTCAGTTATTTATACTAATTACCTGTTTCAGTTTCATATAATACTATCTTTGGTAACGAGCATGAATAAATGCCATACAGTCAACCCTCGTTAATCGCAGTTAATCCGTTCCAGTCTGCCGTGATAAATGAATTTCCGCGAAGTAGGATTCTTTATTTATAAATCGAATATTTTTGCAGTTACAGCATAGAAAACCTGTTTACGACCTTCTAAATACATATTCTAACATTATTAGAGCCCTCTAGACATGAAATAACACCCTTTAGTCAAATTTTTAAACTGTGCTCCATGACAAGACAGAGATGACAGTTCCGTCTCACAATTAAAAGAATGCAAACATATCTTCCTCTTCAAAGGAGTGTGCGTCAGGAGCAGAGAATGTCAGAGAGAGAGAGAGAGAGCGAGAAAACCAAACAATCAAAAATCAATAGGGCTGTTTGGGCTTTTAAGTATGCAAGGCACCGCCAGACAAAGCAGCTACAAGGAAGGCAGCAATGTGAAGGTAGTCTTTCAGCATTTTTTAGAGGAGTTTACGTGTCCTCTAAGCCAGTGTGCTCACACCCCCTCTGCTCACACCCCCTCCGTCAGGAGCAGAGAATGTCAGAGAGAGAGAGAGAGAGAGACAGAGACAAGCAAACAATCAAAAATCAATACGTGCTGTTTGGGCTTTCAAGTATGCGAAGCAACGCACGGGAAGCATTTCGTATATCATTGAGAAGTTTTATTTAATATGTAATACGTGCTCTGATTGGGTAGCTTCTCAGCCATCTTGCAATAGCGACCCTTGTATGAAATCAACTGGGCAAAGCAACTGAGGAAGCATGTACCATAAATTAAAAGACCCACTGTCCGCAGAAATCCGCAAACCAGCAAAAAATCCGTGATATATATTTAGATATGCTTACATTTAAAATCCGCGATAGAGTGAAGCTGCGAAAGTCGAAGCGCGATATAGCGAGGGATCACTGTATCACTTGAAAAAGCATGAATTGATGTACGGCAAAAATGTTCCAGTCATTGACAATTGTACCATGATCAACAGTAATGAACTCAAGTGAACTAATAATATCAGACCCTGGTAAAAAAAAAAACAACCTGCAAATATTGTATACACAAACATACTTAGTTCAATAGTACTTCTCATATATGAGAATGACTAATACAATAAGTTTCCAAGCCCAATGGATGTTGGAGATTTTACAATAACTTCTGTAGGCTGAAACAGGTCACCTGTTTCTATGCCTATCTCATGCCACACTATAACCAAGGCATGTTGAAATTTTCCAGGCGGAGCTAGCTACTACAGATAGCTCAAAAACAAATTCTTCTAAATTTCAAACAAACAGTCAATCAGCATTTTTCAGTTCATTAGTACCTAATTCATTAAAGAAATCTAGGCACAATCAGATAAATACTTCATTTTGTTTTACAAAAAAATCCATGGAAACCTTTTAGTGTTTCTTGTGTTTGAAGTGGCTTGAGGTTAAGAATATGCCTTTAACTATTATATATTTAAAGTGAACTTCAAGATAGAATAGTGTTTGTCAAAGTGACAAAAGAACAGAGTTCTGAACATTCCAAACATGTTGGGGTGGGCAAGAAACAAACATCTGAGGCCATAATTTGACAGGTGGAAGCTTGTTTAAACACAAAGGGTTTGAATATAAAAACAATGCTATTTACCAGATTCTGGCATGCGGACCAATGCAGTTGAAACTTGGCCTTCATAATCTTTAGTATAGGGAAATACTTCAAAAACATAGGATGTATAGGGCTTCAGTTGGTCAACAACAACACTGATTGGTACACTCCAGGCAAATCCAAAAGGTATGGCTGACACTGGCTGGGATGATGTAGGGCTAAATGTTGTCCTTGAGTATAATTCACTGTTATTCTAGTGTCAAAAAGAAGGAAATATTGAAAATAAATTACCTAAAGTTATGCTTCAAATATTCCATATTGTTTAGTAAATAATAAACAAATGTATTTGTATCTTCAAATGCAAGACAGAAGAAACTACAAATCATTTTAACATATTTGCAAATTGATGTTTTATACCACTAAACAGTTGGCATCTGCTTTATTAGCTATGTATAAATGGGATTAAACAAAAGCTGCGAAACAATTTAAGGTTGTTCATTAGTAGTGACCAAATAAGTGATATCAATGTTTAGGAACAGTAAGTGTCAGTATTCATATTACAGAAAATATTTTATAAAAGGTGTGGTACCCAGCCGGGACACCCAGGAGGAACAGAGGAGGGCTTGCGCCTTCCCCAGACCATGAGGGGGTGCCCCTATGCCTTTGGAGCCCTGGACCTCAGCACTTCCGCCACACCCGGAAGTGCTGGGGGGAAGAAGAGGGGACACCCAGAGTGCTTCCGGGGATGCAGCCGGCACTTCCGCCACACTGGGGCATGTCGGTGGAAGATTGACGGAACCCACCTGGAGCACATCCGGGTGCTATAAAAGGGGCCGCCTCCCTTCACTGAATGGCTGGAGTCAGGAGTGTAGTGGACAAGGTCTCTGGAGGAGGCAGGAGGCGGCCTGAAGGAGGAAATAGGCACTGTGTTGTGGCCTGGACTTTTGGGGACTTTGGGATTGTGTGTGGCACTTTGACTTGTAAATATTGTATAATAAACGTGTTGTGGGTGACATGAACATGTCTGCCTGTCTGTATCCAGGCCAGCTTCCACAAAGGCAACACTGTAATAGTGCCTTTCACTCTTAGAGCTTAATAATTGATGAAACCCTGAACATTTTTATAATAAACCTAAAATTATTATTTCTATTGTTTTTATTATAAAATTCTAATATTGATTATTATTCCTAGACTGCAATATATAATAAAATATAACTTTTATCCTAGAACTTTCATTAATCATTGTTAAAAAAGAAACAAATGAAACGGGAGTGTAAAAAAAGTTGCATGTATTAGTCTGATTTTTGCTAAATTACCATTTATTATAATGTATGTATTGTAAAAAAAACATTTACAATCTCTGAGTGCATGGGCACTGTTTTCACACAGTAACTCACTGATAAAAAAAACTCTAAAACCCAATGCCATTGGAACTGATGAACACTGACAACATGTACTCTGCTGAATTATAAATCAAACTAGATGTTACAAAAAATGGAAACTTTAATCCAGACTCAATTTTCAAATTCACAATACAGTAAATTCTTGTTTTACTATTTCTAATACTGCATTCACCAAACATCTATAGCATTTCTAAACTATACTCAGATAACCAGGGCTTTCTCAAGTTTTATGCATCAGAACTTGCAATTTACAAAACTACAGTACTTCCACTTCCTGTTGGTGAATTTGCATAATTTAAGTATGCCAATAAAACAGAAAATCTTGTAGCCATACTGTTTAATTTTAAATTAACATAATATTATACTTACAAAACATTCTGGTACACCGTCCTTCAAAACTTCATCTGCACTAATTTCAATGGATTTTACCTGCTGTCCACTTCTTGCCAGTTTCGTGTTGACCACAAATTTGGTAATACGTCCATTTGGGCGTTTTGGTAAAAACCATTTCACATTTACCATTGTGTGATTATAGGTAAATGCTATTAGATTGGAAACTTGACCAGGAGCTAAATAAATAGTATGAAATAATTAGTCTTTCAATAAATTATTCTTATACCTCTTAGACCAGTTTATTAAAATATTTCTACTTACCACTGTCTTCTGTTTTAAAGAATATTGGATAGCTGAAGTTTCCAGTACCAGCACTATTTTGTGCAGCTACCTAAACCAGAAAAGCATGCAAGGTAAGAAATAACTTAAATGTCTATATTGAAAATACATTGTTTGTATACTGCCAGAAATGAACACTAACATCACATTTTGACAAATATATTGAAAAGAGCATGACTCTGTTTATATTAGTCTATGGAATTTGCATTTTTTATTTCTTCAAATTTGCTCTTTAAGTGTGTTAATTATAGTTCAAAAGGAGTTTAAAGGAATAATTCACCCAAATTTCAACCATTTAATAACTGTATTCATATCTTCAGTAAAGACTATGACCAGCAGCTAAGAAAGAATTTACATTCAGATTATATATTTTTTTCTAAATGAAAGGTAAGTGAATGGTCCTAAGCAAGCATTTTCAAAGTCAGGCTGAATAATATTTACTATGTGCAGTATGTTGGTTAATGCAACAGCAATAAACGTGTTTGTGGTGCATCCTCACTTCCAATTTTACCTTGTTGTGTTAATTAACACAATCTCACTTCCAATCTTTGATGAATTCCAGTGATTTAATCTGCTAAAATTTCAAAATGCAATGCATAAAGTGACTCTATTTCATCTCATACTGCATCTAATAATGTTTGATGCCTTCTTTATATCATCAGCACAGGTTGCTCTCTCTCTCAACACTATCTGCTTGCCAAAAACAGGAGGCCAAGAAACCTTTCAATTGTAGTTGAAGTAGTAGTAGTAAGTAGTAAATCCTTAAAGATATAATGATCAATTGGCCGGCTCATGTTCCGTGGGTGCAAGCTCACGCAGCTGCAGGGAGTTGATGGAGCTATTGGGATGACACAAACCTGCACATGAAGGTGCGGCCTTTCTCAATTGCTTAATCGGCTTCATTGCTCAAGTAGTATTTTGTTACAAGTTTAAGTTTAATTTTAAGCTATGCCACTATTTTTTATTAATTCCTTTGTGTAGATTCTACATTATTTTTGTGATTTAGTGTGTATTTACTTGATGATTTAAGCACTTATGTTTTAATGTTAGATACAATTAATCACAGTTAATTACATACAATGATGTGATTAATTAGTTAATTTTTTAAATTGATTCCCAGCCCTAGTTATTTCATGATCATCTCTCTTATTTTTTTTAGTTGTAAAAATATTTCCATGAACTCTCTTTAGTTTCAAGATCTCTCTTTAGTTCCCCATATTTCCTCATTAAAATCTGTTTTTACTTCCTGTTTCAAAATCAATTCCAGATTATCAATGCCTTTTTTCATGATCTTGCTCTTTTTATATTGAAACACTTTTTCTATAAATGGCAAATTATGTTCTAAAAATCCAGATTATCAGAAAAATTCAGTTCTAAATGAAAAGAAGACTTTAATATACCACAGATGGATACTTTATCATAGGTGTTTCCCCTAACCTCTTTGTGATACCTGTGGATATCTATGAAACCTTCCTTCAGATTTTACTGTATGTCCTAGTATATCCCATCTTACATTTAGGTTTTCTTCTTCTCGCCACCCACCACTACATGTAAAGTTGCCCTTTTCCCTGCAAATCATTATACTGCCAGCACGGTTATATTACAACCATCACAGGGCTAAAATTACAATGAGTAGTTAAACCGACTAAGTACAAAATCTAAATTGTACTAAAAACAATATTAAGAATCAAATATACAGTAGTTGACACATATTACCAAAAACATACTATAGGGAAAAATAAATAACTGGGGAAAATCATGAAAAGCAGTAGATGAGTGATATAAACAATTGAAAATCAAAGATCTAATAATAATAATAATAATACATATTCACATTTCATTCTATTCCTACTGAGTACCTGTTTCAGTTCAAAATAATACACTTTCTTGTAAAATTGTGTTTTGCAGTTACCATAAACAAAGGCCAAGTCACTAGGAAAAGCAGGAACTGATCTGTTTAACTCACATGCAATTGCATATAACATGTTCAAGAATAAGCAGCTCCAGTGACCTAAAAATATTATTATTTCTTCACTAATGCCTTTATCTAAGGCAGCTTAAAACATCTGAGATATGCAGTAACTGACTAAATTTAATTTGTTTTTCCAATTGGAGCCCAGGCAAGTAAAATGACATGCTCACTGATCCAAAGCCCTAAACCACTACACCACACTGTCTGCAAATAACATTAGACTTAACATAACATAAAACTCCAGAAAGAGTCTTTCAATAGATAAGTGGATATGGTTAGAAATGGCACTTTCCCACTAACTCCAGATAATAGAAAGGAACTGACAGGCCGCCTGCAGAAGCTTTTTGCTTCATTAGAATAGTTCTTGTTGATTTTGAATATTCTTATTATTTTAAAAATTTTCCTTAATATTGTCACACTATACACAATGGCTGTTATTTTCAAGAAACAATGAAGATTTTCCAAGAATGCTTCACAGGTTTTTTTACACAAAATGTAAGTGTTGCACCAAACACAGGAAAACATGATTATTAGTATGGTTTTCACCTTGTTTCTAGATGTAGCACGAAACTACCATAACTGAAGCCACTTCAGTGTATTTTTTACAGACGAAAACAGACTTTCTAACCTGCTTAACTGTTTAGGGCTGTGAGGACCGGAGCCTTTTATTTCTTAAAAGCTCACTAACTTAAGCTGTGGTAATAATATCTAAAAGTGGCTAATTTGAAATGACGGAGCATAGAGCACAGTATTGGACCAGTCTTTCGGTGCACTTCAAAAGATGTTATTGGATGGAAAAAATGATGTTCATAACCAAACACAATTTCACCAATGAACAGGTCTTATTGGCAGACTCAATGATATAGGCCATAGCACAGCATGGTATAAGTAACTCAGCTTAATAATTTATAAAGCAGCATTTCTCATATCTTTATTTCCCCTGCTCTCATTGGGTTTGACCTTGTAGTTGTAGTCTCCCAAGACCATTTCAGACTTTGGCTGACAATATTTCCTTCAGAACTTCTGTCTTGACAATAATTTACAAGTACACCGACTAGTTAGCTAATATCCTCTTTACATGCATGGTGCCAGTTTGGGGAAAGAGTATTACCTTGTCAACTCTCAGCAATCAAAATTGTCTGGTAAGCTTATACCAGCTTACCCCATTCTCATTTGTCCTTGAGGATGAACTAAAATTTTGTGTGTTGCCGTGGGAGACCACTGAAATGGCAATTGTGCATATCAGGCTGACCTAAATTTTCCAGCAAGTCCATTGTGCCTAGGCTTTATTGTACTTCCTTTTCCTCAGTAGTTTTTTTAAATTTTTTTCTCATTTTACACTATGGCATGAACCTTAGGTTAATCTGGGCCATTTATAAGAAATTTTAGCCCCTAATATTCCAACCATTATTTATTCCAGTTAAACTACCTTGTGTTTATATAGTGTAAACACCCTTAAATAGTGCAAATACCCTTATATATGTATTTGTGACTGTTCATTTTCTGGCTTTCTTGTATTTTTATAGCTTTAAGAGCTGGTTTATACTTCACGCTCAGAACGTGTACGTGTACGCATCATGGCTGCCATGCTTTCCCAGCGTTCATTTGATGCAACCACTGAGCAACTCCTCAGAAATTAGCGCGAGTTGCAGTACCAGCGAAAAGTCAGGGGGCACAGTGTGATCAAGATGTAACGTGACGTCAGAGTCTCCGTTTGCTATCTACATGTGACATTAAGCCACTTTGCGGATCCTACAGGATCAATGTGCGTGCTTCGATGTTTGATGAATGGTTCTATGTGGTGAAGCAAAATGCCGACAAACAAATGCATCTGTGGTGCTTTTATATTCAAGTGTTGCAAATTCCCCAATGCAATGACACAATACATTTTAAAAGTCTCACATACCATCTTCTGTGCTGTCTTTTTTTTTTTTTGACCCTTCACGACAGCATCAGAATGTACGGCAGTGTATTTGTGCCACAGAGAAAAAAAATTAAGGACAGTTAAAAGGTCTATTTTGTGATTAAAGTAGAAACTTCAAATTTAATCTCGTAGTTTATCATTAAAGTAGACCATCATAAACATCATCTTAAAACCAACCCAGCTGTTAATCATTATGTGCTTCTGGGTCTTCCTGCTGAACTGATAACAGCAGCAAGCAGCAATTGCCACATGGAACAGATTCAATTTATGATACTCCAGCTCTCTGCACATTTAGAATCCTTAGATGTATACTTGATATCACTTTCATGATGAAATGTATTAAAGTGTGTATGTTACATTTTACAGATAAGTTGTTAGCTTAATTTACATAATGAATACTGTTAATAATTACACATGTGGGGACAGCACGGTGGCAGAGCAGAAGCACTGCTTCCTCGCAGGGAGTCACGTCCCTGGTGTTCCCTGCTTGGAGTTTGCCTGTTTTCCTGGTCGGTTACCACAATGTGCTCTGGTTTCCTTCCAAAGACATGAAGGTTTGGGGATTTGGTGATGCAAAAATGACACTAGTGTATACAGTATGTGTGCTTGATGAGCTGATGCCCCGTCCAGGGATTGTTTCTGTCTTGTGCCTGATGCTTGCTGGAATGGGTGGGTTCCTGAACTGATGAATCATTCAACATCCGTCCTTTTCAGAGATATTATGGCAATATGTCCTTGGTATTTAATGGATGTTTCAGGCAATTCACAACTCAGGGAAGCCAAATGTTTTCTCACCATGATGATGTCTCGCACTGCCATCTTTATAGCGTTGTATAAACAGTACAATGCTTTGGGTAGCAGTAGCATCTGCTGGAGCACGCATTACGTCATGTGAAGTATAAACCCAGCCTTATAGTATATTCTTCTTTAATTTCCTATATTTATGTATAACTTGACTATTAACATTTCTTACATTTTACAATTTAATAATATGCTTTCTATTAAAACATAAAATGCTATGAAAATACATTAATGAACAAAATTCAGCTTTATCTGAAACAGAAGAATAAATGTAATACCTTGATTTCATAAGTGGATCCAGCATTTAAATTACTTAGTAGATATTCTGGACTACTAGAATAGGACAAAACGTCTTTAAAAGATGTTTCAGACCATGGGCAAACTTCCCTGAAGTAAATCACATGGGATATTATTTCGCCATTTGAAAACTTTGATGGTGTCCAAGACAGCAAAATAGCAATATTTCCAACTCCTTCTCCTTCAACACTTAAAGGTTGACTGGGAGCTTTAAAAGAAAGAAAAAATAACATTAGAAGAAAAGTGAAGAGATAGATCTGACAAGATTTTGAAATATTTGACTATCCATCCATTTTTCAACCCACCATGTCACATTTAGAGTTTGAGAGGTTACTCTGGGTGACATGAGAGGTTATCATTAGTTAATCTAATATGAACCTGTATTCAGCCAGTGATTGTACCTAACTATGCAAGTATAAGGTTTTGTGTTTAAGATGACAAACTATAAATCACAAGATTTTAGGTGGAATGCCTACAAGAAGTGTAAAAAAAGCGTACCACATTTGTTATTAAACTGGGTGAGAGGCATACTACTTTAAAGTACCACAGTGTCACAGCGATCATACTGGCCTCACTTGATTAGTATACTAAATAAAAATAAAAAAAATCTGCTGCTGACATGTTTTGTTTTGCTCAAAGAGTATCACAATGCAAGTTTGGTGGGTTAGCTTCTCCATGATCTCCTGTTGAGCACTGCAGTCACTCTAGTTTTCTAGCGATGTGTTTTCTCCATCTCTGCTGCTTAAAATTAGAAAAGTGGTTAAACGCACTAAAATAATGCAATTTCTATGATTCTTTTATTCTACGCAGATGAACTGTAATAACTTCTTTCATCATGGCAGGTCTATAATGTTCATCATTTGTGCCTACAATAAAAATGTTTGCTTAGCTAAATCCTGTTTTTCCCTGTTTCAGCATTTGCACACAGATGAGTTTATTTTTTCACATGGCACACACTACACTGTGACAATTCAGAGTCATAAATCAGCTTAACATAAATGTGCTATGCACATATACAAGATAGCTGAATAAAAACCATGCTTCCCTAAAACATAAACAATAGGAACTAACAGCTCATGATGTTCACTACATTTAAGTGAATTAAGCCAAAAAGCAGGCATAGTCACAAGTGCTTTTTCTTAAATATAAATTATAACAGTAGATGCTACAAGAATGTCTGCCATTATGGCATAAGGCACAAATATCATTATCTGACCATTAATTAAGTCAGTACTTCATTCCAAAATTTAAAATGTCCAGCAATTCATGCAGACTATTTAAATCTACAGCGAATTTATAGATTTGATCATGAGAAAGAGAGAGAGGGAAAGAGAGAGAGAGATAGGTTGTTTTTAATTGACTAAATAGTATGTGATTAATAAATGTTTGAAGCTGAAAACTTGTATGACAATTTTAATTGAAGGGCTGCACTATGTAAAACAGATGTTTGCTTTATCTGAAAAGTGTTTATGTGTGTATGTGCATGTATTTGAAACAAAAGCCAGCTGGCATATGTAAAGAAACATTATAGTTAAGTGATAGTCAAGCTCATAATATAGAAAGTGAGAGCTGACAAGCAGAATGAGTTGAAAGTTCAGATATTCTTTTATTGATATTTCAGATTTTGCAATGTATGTGTAGAAAAATGCATGTCACAAGATGCACTTCTCCTAAACTTGCTACTTACTATTTAGTCTGAAACTAAATATGCTGGCATTCATGATTATATGTTTGGAAAAAATTAAGTAGTTTTAGTAGGTGAAAAATTTGATAGATCAATAAAATTGTTTCAACTCTAAACTAAGAATGTTTGGATTTCAGTTTCATTGCATTTCCTCAGAATTTAGATGTTATCTTTAACAGTGACCTTTCATTAAGGGAGCAGGTTTCTACAATATACGAGGATATATTTATATGGCTTAGAAATATTGTAAACTAAGGTGGTTTATTTGTATTAAGGATTACATAAATTAATTTATTAATTTTTCATGAATAAATGATTAATACAATATAATTCAAGTATCTTGAAACTAACTCTATTCGTACCCTGCAGGTTACTCTAAATTATACAGCATGGGTAATAACTAGGAGTACTGCAGGACAATTTTGCTTCTCTAGTTACTAATTTACTGTGTAAGTTTTCAGATTTGTTAGACGCTGTTGTAAAAATATCCCATGCATTTTTCCCCGTTATACTAACAAAATGATGAATTCCTACGGTTAAAAGTGGTTAACAGTATACATTTCTGATCACAAGGAAAATATGTAAATACTCAAGAGAATAACAAAAATAATCCTATAGTTGCAGGGATCCTCCATTATAATTAACTACCTGCCAACAAAAATGATCCCCACTTTTTCAGGTTATGTCAGTTAGCTGAAGACATAAAAAATAATTGAAACTAAAGAGTTAAAGTTAAGTAAATGAGCTGAGGTATGCAACCCCACATTGAGTATTAAAAGTAGTGTTGAATGAAGAAGCACTGACTTGCGTAAGAAATACTGACATTTTGAAAAAAACTGCTTAAAATCATGGGAGAAAATTATAAGGTCATTTACTACATGAAGGCATCATTTTTAAAAATGGTGAGTTCGTTTGTTTCACATTATATGATAACAAATTTATCTCTCAGCAATGGACAATGGTAAATAAAAGCTTATTTGATGCAAAAGGGACTGATACACTTCTCAGACCTGTAGGGGAGTGAATTACAGTACCAGCAAGGCAGGAAATAAAAAGGAAAATAATAATGAACGTGTAAAATCTTTCCACATTTAATAAAAACTGGAAGATCACACTGTTGATTCTGGTCTCAAAGTTGTGTAGCAGTCCAAAGAACATAAGACATTTGTCAAATGAGAGGAGACCATTCAGTCCATCAAACTTGCTTGTTTGCTAAAATACCAAAGTTGTCCCAATATATAAAGCAGGGAGTCTAGTACTACAAGCAGAAAGTATCAAAGGCACAAACAAGAGAACAAAGTTGTGTTGTATTGCAAAACATTAATGCAGTTAAGAGTAATAATCACAATAGTTAAGCACAAAGAAATAACCAATACCCAGATGTCCAGAATGAGTGGGAACTGGAATGCTATGTGAATGTGTGCTATTTTTACAGCTGATATAGTGAGGGTGAAAGCATTGATTTGAGCAAATTTAATTGTCCCATGATAATTTCAAAACTATTTCATTATTTTAGGACATACCACATAAGTACAAGCAAGACTTATAAATAAAAGAATATTAACCTAATCTAGTGAGTGGCGATCCCGAAAGGAATCTGTGTAACATATCCAGTGAAGATCAGATTGCAATGGCCAGAACATAAGTGAGACAGCTAATAGGTTGTAAGAGAGAATAACACTGAACTGCAAGTAAGTGTACACCTCACAGTCAGTGGGTAGACATATAATGAATTCTTTACCAAGGTCCTTCTGCAATAACAAAATACAAAATTATTATCTACTGTATTTAGATTGTCAAGTTAATTTCCATATTAAGTGAACCTGAGTTAAGTCTACATTATGCAACAATATTCTGGTCTAATGCCAAACATTAGTGGATAAAGTCATCTTATATGAGAGTACTGTACCAGTTTTCATATAAGTTTATATGGCAACTTTTTGCCATTAATTTAATATATTTGCAAACTAATGACAGACAGAATAAAAGGTTATTTTGTTTAAAAATAAAATTCGAGCACATCTCTCAAGTTTTGACGTCACTACACTGGTTACATGTGCCATTGACTTTGAAATACTGCTATGGTTTACAAAGCCTTAAATAATCTCGCTCCATCCTATATTTCGGAATGCCTCTCACCTTACACTCCAAAACATAACCTTAGATCTTCAAAAGAGTATCTGCTTATAGTTCCAAGAGCTAAACTTAAAAGAAGTGGTGAGGCAGCCTTCTGCTGTTATGCACCTAAAATCTGGAATAGCTTAAGCTTACCAGTAGAAATTCGCCAGGCTAAATACTGTGGAGCATTTTAAAAAACTGCTAAAACTCATTATTTTAATAGGGTTTTCTTATAGCTTCATTTTAGTATAACCCTGATATTCCGTATATGTATTTAATTATTTTTTATCATGGCTCCGCAATCCATACTAACCCCTACTTTCTCCGGTCCTCGATCTGCACCACCACCACATGATCTAGGCACCATGCAGTTCCTACATTGATGGATGGAAGGCCAGATGACCATATGACCATCATCATCTAATTTTTCCATGTGAAGTCTGAAAACCATGAGGACTGATTTAGATCATTTATGTTAGGTAGAATGCCCAATTATTATTAACTGAGGCAACCAGGAGTTTAAAATGCTCCATACTTGTGTGCTTAGGTGGGTTCTTTATTATGATTAATTTTTTATTCAAATCTAAGAAATTCTTTCTTGACATTATTATAAACAAATATTGTGAACAGTAACATTTTTAAACTGATATAATTAAGTTATAAAGCTAGCTTTTTGCTTTCACTATATTTTTGTAATAAACTCTAATAAAGTTTTGGAAAAGATGGACAGTCCAACAATACTGGTATATTAAATTTATTTATTTACTTTTTCCATATTTTTATTACATTACCAATAATTTCCTTTTTTCCTTTTTCACAGTGAAATGTTAGGGGGTAGAAGAAAATTTTAAGGGGGTTGAAAAAGTAGGATTTTATAAAAAGCTGTATCAAATTTTGTAGAATATTATAGTACTTCAACAAGCCTTTGTTGAATAAAGGGTGTTACAGGTTTCTCCTAATTCACCAAATTAGAGGCAGCTGCTGTAATAGACTGGTTATTGAGGAAGTTATCTGGGATAATGTTAAATATAGAGAGAATCTGTTAATATATTAAAGGTCTACAATATAGAGATAATCTGTTAATATATTAAAGGTCTACTGAGATAGTTTCACCTGTACCCAGATTGAAACTAGTTAATATAATTAATATATAATATATACTATTTACTTAGTGTTCAGAAGACAATAAAGTAGAGCAAGCTGTTTTCCTGAGTAAGCAGAGCCAGTAAGCATCTACTGCTGATGGGAATATTCTCTTAATGAGAAAGATGAGGAAGAAACCAACTGAATGTTTAAAATTCAGTTTTACTGAATTGCTGTTGCGGTCAATATTTAGTATATTAGGCTTTGGACTTTAAATTCGGAGGGCTGTAAGTTCAAATCCCACTATTGACACTGTGTGACCATGAGTAAGTCAGTTCACCACTCTGTTCTCTAATTGGAAAAACAAAAGAAATGTAACCAATTGTATATCAAATGTTGTAAGGCACCTTGAATAAAGTTGTCAACCCAGAAAGTAAATAAAATTGTTATTGTTTACCATCAGATGTCAAACAAGGTAAATAACATGCTTACATTGTATTTAACATTTAACACTATATCTAAAAGAAGTAAATTATCTGGGCACTAGTGTGACCCACTGGATGAAGAGCGAGAAAAAGGCGAGGCATGGAGAAGCAACTGAAATGAAAATGAGTCCAAAAGTAGAATAAACAGTAGCTGAGAAACGGTTTACTGCCACGCAGCCAGAAATCACAGGATTTCACTGTAAGTTTCACAAAGAAAGATTTGTTATCAAGGCAACATATTCCACCTCAGATTGTTTACCTTAGTACTGTATGTGAACATGCCAAATTTATTTTCCAATATTTTCTGTTTGGTTAAGTGTACAAGAAATACTGGTTAAATTCAATGCTAATAAAATTAAAATCCAAATATAATTATTTGGGTGTCACATAAACTAGTTTATACAGAAATCATTCAGGATACTTTTATTTACATCTGTTTTACAAAAGATATTTAAAGCTGTTTTGTAACAACATACTTTTCAAATCAGGTCTGTCAACAGGTCTTTTTGCATTGTTTTTTGACATTTGCTATTGTGAGATCTGTTTGCATCAGTATATGTAAGAAACACTGGGTAGACAATAACACTGAAAAACAATTTATAATGAACAAGTCATAATAATTAGATTTTTAAATATCACAAATTACTCATCTTTTAATCTTTCTTTCATATATTTAAAAACAATATATTATTGCAGAATTCCTATAAAATATGGTCTTTGTTGTATTGTTTTTAGGTCATATCACACAAACGATTAGAGGTTTGTTACTGTTTCATATGGACCCATCTATAATTATCCCTAGATTAGAACTAGTGGCTTTAGCTTCAGCAATTCAGTCATGAAGCTTCACAGCTTTTGTTACATTTCAGTTGACCTGGAAAAGTAAACAATTATCACTATGTTGTTTTTCTTCATTCACTTTTAGCTATGAAATAAGCCGGTGGTCTGCACTGTCATAGATATTGTATAAATATCATATCATTAGTGTGGTTGGCCTCATGCCTCAAAGTGGGAGCATAAGATGAGCTATACAAATGTCTGACCAATGTCTGAAGCTGTGAAACAGTGCCTCAGATTTATTTTGGAATAAACATATGTGACTCATTTTGCTGCAGTTGTGGACTAGTCACTAGTACAGACACATGGTTTGAAACTTGTTTCAATATTTCCTTTCTGCAAATGTAGCTAGCTTTGCTTATATGGCAGTTTCTTTATTCTCCCTCTGTCAATGTAGGGTTTTTCATAGGGTACTTTGGTATTCCTCTCACATCACAAAGACATTTAAGTTAGGTTAAATGACAATTCTACATTATTTCCATACAGAGTTTTGCCGAGTGTATGGGTGAGCTCCATTATTGTTACTCTTTACTTACCACAGACCTTGAAGGTTACTTCCTGAGAACTTGGATTGGATATGTAGGTAAGAGAATGGAAGGATGGATAGAGGTACAGTACATCTGTAGCCATATTCTTTATAGTCACAGAATCCATGAAAATATTGCAGTCTTCTTAGGGCTGCGTTTTAAATCATAATGCTATTATGTCTAATTAAGTCAGTTCAAGATGCTACATATTAAAACGGTTGCAATTCCCAGCTAACTGGTCACATCATTACACTCTCAACAACTGAAGGTCATATTCCATTTCTTAGTTTAGTATCATCTAAAAACTCAATCAGCTTGTTAATTTTATTCCTACCAAAATCATCTACATATATTATTTGCAACCACTGCAACTTGAACTACCTCTTTTTTAGTTTGATAACAAGGTTCTTACGTGGTGCCTTAACAAAAGTGCCTAAAAATTAAGATGTTTTATGCATCTCTGATATGCACAAGAGCTTTTGTTGCTTTTTCATTGAGTTTCAGCATATTCTTGAGAGCTAATTTACTCTGTCTAACTTCATGTTGATTGTTCACAAATACAGTACACAAATTATTGCCATGTAATGCTTGTTATTTACCTTAATAGTTGGTTTCAGTAATTTGCCTGTGATGCATATTAAGCTTTTGATATAAAGTCGCTTGGATAAGTCAGATCACCTTTATAAATAATGGGATCTAATAAAATAACAGTATGTGGTAATAGGACAAATAAAATTTTAGAGAGGGTGACACCAAATGATACCCCATAAGCAGAAGAAGAAAAGCAAAACATATGCATAAAGGCACCAGTAAAATTAGATGTGCAAGCAAAGCAGGAAGGGTCACAGGAAATTACTAAAGCTTAAGGAAGTGTTGTATATTAACTATTGTATGGGGAATGTTTTAACCTTTTCAAATGGCAGATTTCAGGTAAATGGAAAGATTGAAGTTTTTCAGAAAGACTTAGCAGAACCTTAGAATATTTGGTATAGTCTGTCTGTTTGCAGCTAAATGCAGTTTTTAATTTCAGTGAGGAAAAAAATCAACCTTGAGCTTGTGTGATAACTTCCTCTGTTTTGAGAAAAAAAAAGTGTTAGCTGCTCATTTAACTGTAGAAAACCATGTACTCAATTTGGATGAGAAGGGGGGAGAGACTGGCTGCCTTTAATTTGATTTATTTTCCTGAAACAGTTGTGTTCAAGGTAATAATTTTGTTTTTTTTGTGTAGGTTTAGTTTATCTTTACTTGGTGCTGTGTTGCAAAATGGAGTGTTTTGTTTTCTTTCTCATGCACTAAGAGGAGTCACAGACATTTAAATTGAGTCTGCATTCTACATATCTGCAGAACACTTTCCAAGGAGATTTATCTATGGCAAGAAATCTTTTTTTTTGCACTTTTTGATTAACAATATATAATCAATAATTAAGGAACTGGGCTATCTGGAATCTGGAACTGAATTGAGACTGCATTAAGACTGCATGAACCCACCAAGGTTGCATAATTCTTTGAGTTGCTTATATTTGCTGCTATTGGTTATTATGAAAATAAATATAATTTTTAAGCAAAATGTTTCTGTATGATTATTGATAATTATTAAGCTGAATGTTATGAATCATTATTCCTTGCCTAACTGTGGTCCCTTAATGACATAAAAGAAGCTTTGCAGAATCCTCTATTATTAGCAAACTGGGCTGAAGCAAAGGAATGAAAGTAAACGACAGTCCCAGTCAGCAGGCAGCCTGCTATTAAACATCCCAAGGGTTGAATACATGGGGTACAGTAAAGACAGTAAGAGGCTACAGAAAACAGGTTTATAGTTAGTTTTGACATTTCTTCATATCTCCAATTAAGAAAAGCACCTACAAGTTAAGTGCCTTTCATGTTAGGTACATACGAATGATCTGAAACTAGGTAAATAGATAATTTAGGTTTCTGGAAAAATATTTAAAGTTGCTACAGACAGTATTACAACAGCCAGCAGAGGAAAGGGGAGACAAAATCTCAATTCAGTACAATACGCACAAAGAAAGAGTACCAACTAAAGTACAAAGAATAGGGTACGGAACAGAAATCAGCTTACTAATAAGAGTTAAGGATATGTAAAGTTAAAATGTAGGATACATATTAACTGGGGGTTTAAAGGTGAATCCATTTAAATATAAGGATGAGAGCTGTAAGTAAAAGAAAAATATCCTAGTCCTAGAACATTCAGTGGCAATGCTCATCTTTGACATCATCTATGGTGCCGATCTCGGTTAAACAAAACATAAAGGACATGTTTAAATTAGGGCACCCAATGAGGGGCTTGTTCACTTCTTCAAGTATATGACAATACTTTAGACTTATAGTCAAATGTGAAGATAACCAATCACACAGCCAAACTATTTGAAGTTTTTGAAAGAATAGAAGGAGATAAAGGAACAGACTAACAGAGATAAATCAAAGGAAAAGATCAGAAATGGACTAATTAATTTTCAAATCAGAATGATATTAGAACTAGGCAAAAAGTTATCAAGTCTATCTCATTTTGTCTTACCAAAATATAAAAAAAACATCTTCAGTATCATTGTTCAATGAAATGAAATGGTAAGACTTGTTAATAATGAAAAAGGGGAAAATAATATAAACTACAAGCTGCTATCACTAGTGGCTTCAATACAGAGGAAATTAAATTGTGATAGTGGATAACCCTCCCCAGTACCTTTCCTAACCAGTAAATGTGAAGACATAACAGTGTTTCTAAGAACCACGTTTTAATCATTCACATAATCCTAAGCCAAAACCCACTTGAGGTAGTACACCCTAAAAATAACATTTATTTATTTATTTAATTACACACTTAGTAGTAATTTTTGTCAAGTGACAGTACTGCAGATGATGAAGACAGAAATGATGCCCCATCAACAATAGGCAATAATCAACAAAAATTGTCTGAGACATGTTGAGATTTAATAAAACTAGACTGATCTCTATTGCAAGAATCTTAGCATGTGACCTTATGTTTGCATGTATATATTGTGGCAAGAGGCTGGGGGTGGCACCCAGCCAGGATGCCCGGAAGGACCAGAGGAGGGCTTACGCTTCCTCCAGACCACGAGGGGGCAACCGCCCTGGTGGTTTTGGAGACCATGGGAACAGAGCTTAGAGGCTAAAACCTATAGGGGCCCGCCCGGATGCCTGAGGAGCTCTGGAACCTCAGCACTTCTGCCACACCTGGAAGTGCTGGGTGGAAGAAGACCAGGGACACCCGGAGTGCTTCCGGGTGAACAGCCGGCACTTCCACCACACCTGGGAGGGCCGGCGGAAGGTTATCGGGAGGCACCTGGAGCATGTCCTGGTGTGTATAAAAGGGGCTGCCTCCCTCCATTCGATGGCTAGAGTCGGAAGTGTAGCTGGATAGAGCTTGGAGGAGAGGAATGGAGGCGGACCTGAAGGAGAGGCATTGGAAAGAGGCCTGGACTTAGTGGTGAAATGGGTTGTGTGTGTTTTCACTTTATATTGTAAATAGTGTAAATAAATGTGTTGTGGTGCTTTAAACGATGTCTGCCTGTCTGTGTCCGGGTCGTCTTCCAGAATACATATACATATATATACAAGGAAATAAAAGATAAAGAGTAGATAACAAAGTAGAACATCCCAAAGAATTCAAAAACGTTGGTGCGATACACATGCAGAACAGGTTAGAGAAAATGGAAGTACGAAAATTCAAAAGTCTCAAAAAAATTATAGTAAAGATCGCATTAGCACAAACAAATGGAAATAATGGAATAGCAATAAAAGATTGAAAATATTGTTCAGATTTAAACTTTTAAGTCAGAGACTTGTAGATTGTCTAATTCGTGTTGCCATCAGGGAGAAGTAGTGTTTCTTCCCAATGAAGAGTGTATCCACGAGAATTAAAAGATTTGGTGTTTGGTGAAAGTAAAATCCACATACTCTGTCACACTTGGGTCATAGAGTTGCACAGATACACTGGAGATTTTAGAGACAGAAACATTATTCAAACACTTCAAACAAGCATAAGTCTCTTTTAGGAGTGAATCGAGCTCCGTGTGTAGTCGGAGGAGAAAGTTCAGTCTCTCAATTAAAAGAATAGAAAATCTTCCACTTCATTTGGGCGCACCTCATGAACGGAACCCCCAATAGGAGCAGAGGATGCCTGGGGGAGAAGAGAGACAAGGCAGTGAGACAAAAGGAAAGCTGCTGTACAGGCTTTTAAATGTTTGAAGCTACACGCGAGATGCAGATCATGCGGCATGGCAGCAGCAGCAATCCAGCAGCTGATCGAGCAAAGAGGAGTAAAGAAAAAAACTGTATTTGTTTTCCATTGTATCACCGTTTAAGAGGGGGTTTCGGAGGAGCAATCACATCTCCTTGGGGTGCGTTCAGCCCCCCTCTTCACAATACGAGACTGGGGGATTTAGCGAAGCGAGCAGGGAGCAAAGCCACCTAGTATATATTGTGGCAAGCGGCTGGGGGTGGCACCCAGCCAGGATGCCCGGAAGGGATTATGCTTCCTCTAGACCACGAGGGGGCAACTGCCCTGGTGGCTTTGGGGACCACGGGAACTGAGCTTGGAAGTTCAACCCTATAGGGGCCCGTGGTCACTACTGGGGGCGCCCTGATGCCTGGAGAGCCCTGGCGTTTTGGGGTTGTGTGTGGCACATTTGTATATATTAGTTGTAAATAAACGTGTGTTGAGTGATTAAACCATGTGTACCTGTCTGTGTCCGGGCCAGTATATATATAGTAATCCCTCCTTGATCGCAGGGGTTGCGTTCCAGACCCCCCCATGATAGGTGAAAATCCACGAAGTAGAAACCATATGTTTGTATGGTTATTTTTATATATTTTAAGCCCTTATAAACTTTCCTACACTGTTTATAAATATTCCCTGCACAGTTATACAACATAATCCCTTTGTATTCTCTTAGATATAAGGTAAGATTCATTGAAATTATGTATGTAAACACACTGTTTATATACAGTAAAACCTAAATATTATTTTAAAGATATCGAGTGTCTCCGATATCACATATGATACAGCCATTACGATAGACAGGCCATCAGCAATAAATACGTTTAATGCAAGAAAAATTGTATACAGTAAATGTGTGTACAGTGACACTAACCGTACGTATATGTACTAAGTACTGTAAGTAGAAAATTAATTATGGTTACTCACCAACAATGACACGATGACTCGTCCGATAACAATGAGTTTAATTTTACTGCACAACAAAGGTGAGCGTTACAGCCCTTCTAAAGGAGCCACTTCAGGCAACTGTGTAGCACCGCCGTATTCTTCTTCAATCCAAATCTCTAAAGCAGTTTCCATCCAGACTACTGCCTTATTACATCCACTTACAACTAGTTTTGCACCCTGGTTAAAAGGACACTGCGGCCGTAGATCTTATATTCCTTTCCTACTTTTTAAATAAAAAGAATCGTAGCCTCATTGATGCTGTAATGACATCCTGCAGCGGTGTAGCTTTTCCCTTCCTTCAACAAATCCAAAACTTTTACCTTTTCGGCAATCGTTAACATCTTCAGTTGGCGCTTGGGCACAGACCCTGAAGCAGTAGCAGGAGCAGATCGTTTTGGAGCCTTAATGAAGGGCTTGACTATGCACAAAGATAAACACAAAACAGCACAAAAGTTAACTCTTTACACAGCGAAACACGTTGATGCTGAATGAGCAAGACGAGACTTCCTGGTTAACACCGCATTCAGCACACAGTAACTTAACTGCGTGCTCTGATTGGTTAGCTTCTCAGCCATCCGCCAATAGCGTCCCTTGTATGAAATCAACTGGGCAAACCAACTGAGGAAGCATGTACAGGAAGTAAAAGACCCATTGTCCGCAGAACCCACTAAGCAGCGTAAAAATCTGCTATATATTTAGTTATGCTTACATATAAAATCGCGATAGAGTGAAGCCGTGAAAGTCGAAGCGCGATATAGCGAGGGATTACTGTATATATATATATATATACTGTATATATATCTAAATCTATACTAATAAAAGGCAAAGCCCTCGCTGACTGACTAACTGACTGACTGACTGACTCACTCACTCACTCACTCACTCATCACTAATTCTCCAACTTCCCGTGTAGGTAGAAGGCTGAAATTTGGCAGGCTCATTCCTCACAGCTTACTTACAAAAGTTGGGCAGGTTTCATTTCGAAATTCTACGTGTAATGGTCATAACTGGAACCTATTTTTCTCCATATAGTGTAATAGACTGCAGCTCGATGGCCATGGGAGGCAGAGTTGCGTGTCGCATCATCACGCCTCCCACATAATCACGTGAACTGACTGTGAACGCAGTACGTAGAAAACAAGGAAGAGCTCCAAAGAGCGCTGAAGAAAAAACGCATGCAAGCATATTCATAAGTGCAGCTACTGCGGAAACAAAGCACGGTGTAAACCGTAAGTTTAAATTAAGTTTATAGACACACTCCTGCTGCCGATTGTCATGCCTACGACGGATACCATATTCGCGAGATACAAGTTTAATGAGAAGACACGAGGTATAAACGAGACTTTGGATCACTTTGTAATGGAGTTAAAATTACTGTAGCGAGAAACTTTTAAGTGCCGGGTCTTAGCTAACATTAAATAAAGCCGTGGACATCGCAACATCACACAAGAGAGCAGCTCACATGAACTGACTCAACACAGTACGAGAGATCACTTCCATGCATCAAACCTGTTCAAAAAACGCATTACACAATTGACAAGGTAGGAAAAGAATATGCTCCGAGCTGAGCTCCACAGCTAACGCGGTCTTGCGGAAGCAACTTCGTCACGCTGCCACCAAATACTCACAGAAAAATCCACAAGTTAATACACACGTTGTCTCTAGAGTTTCTCCACACTCAAAGTATTCCTCGCATCCCCGTTATAACCTCTGATCTCCCATTTCAATTCAGATGCCTCCAATTTCCAGTAAGGCTCTGCTTTGCGATGACAAGTAATAAGTCTCAGGGACAGACCCTACAAAAGGTTGCCATTGATTTCAGGCAAGATTGCTTTTCTCCTGGACAACTATACGTTGCATTCTCAAAAGTGAGCTTGCGCAGCTTCATCATATTACAACCAGACTGCAGTGAGATACTTTTAAGTGCCGGGTCTTAGCTAACATTAAATACCGCAGTGGACATCGCAATATCACACAAGAGAGCAGCTCACGTGAAGTAACTGAACGCAGTACGAGTGATCACTTCCATGCATCAAACCTGTTCAAAAAACGCATTACACAATTGACAAGGTAGGAAAATAATATCCTCCGAGCTGAGCTCCACAGCTAATGCGGTCTTGCGGAAGCAACTTCGTCACGCTGACACCAAATACTCACAGAAAAATCCACAAGTTAATACACACGCTGTCTCTAGAGTTTGTCCACACTCAATGTATTCCTCGCATCCCCGTTATACCCTCTGATCTCCCATTTCAATTCAGATGCCTCCAATTTCCAGTAAAGCTCTGCTTCGCGATGACAAGTAATAAGTCTCGGGAACAGACCCTACCAAAGGTTGCCACTGATTTCAGACAAGATTGCTTTTCTCCTGGACAACTAACTATACGTTGCATTCTCAAGAGTGAGCTCATGCAGCTTCGTCATATTACAACCAGAGTGCTAAACTGACAATGTGCTATATAAAGAGAACTATAACAATCGTAATAAACAAACAAAAAATAGCATACAAGCTGCGGATTAAATAAAGGAAATAGGTACCTGAACAGTACAGTAAGTCTCGAATAGCTACACAATAACTATAACAATCGTAATAAACGAACAATAAAACAGTACAGAACCGCAAAGCAAGGAGAAACGACAGCCTTATATGGCATTCGTTTATAAAGCAGCGGAGAAGCTGTGTGAAGGCAGCTACACAAAAAAACACCAGAGCGCCACACTCTGAATGTATTCTTCGCATCACCGTTATACCCTCTGATCTCCCATTTCAATTCAAATGCCTCAAATTTCAAGTAAGGCGTTGCTTCGCTTACAACCGGAGTGCTGAACTGACAACGTGGTATACTAAGAGATCCTTAACAGATAGTTATTGGTATATTTTCCCTCAGTTTAAAAAGGTTTTCTCTTCTTTTTAATAAAAATTTAGAAGCAGTTCTTCGTCGCTGCGAAGAGCGGGGATTTTGCTATATACAGTATATATATATACATGTACTGTATATATATATATGTATGTGTGTATATATATATGTGTATGTGTGTATATATATGTATATTTATCTGTATGTATGTATGTGTATATGTATATATGTATATGTGTGTGTGTGTATGTATGTATGTATATGTATGTGTATATATATGGGCCATGTTCCGTGCCTCTATTGTTGAGGCGGCTGACCGGAGCTGTGCCCGTAAGGTGGTCGGTGCCTGTTGCGGCGGCAATCCCCAAACCCGTTGGTGGACACCGGCGGTGAGGGATGCCATCAAGCTGAAGAAGGAGTCCTATAGGACCTTTTTGTCCTGTGGGTCTCTGGAGGCAGCTGATAGGTACCGGCAGGCCAAGCGGAATGCGGCTTCGGTTGTTGCTGAGGCAAAAACTCGGGCATGGGAGGAGTTTGGAGAGGCCATGGAGAACGACTTTCGGACGGCTTCGAGGAGATTCTGGTTCACCGTCCGGCGTCTCAGGAAGGGAAGCAGTGCAGTGTCAACACCGTATATGGTGGGGATGGTGCGCTGCTGACCTCGACTCGGGACGTTGTGTGGTCGGTGGGGGGAGTACTTTGAAGACCTCCTCAATCCCACTAACATGCCTTCCACGAGGAAGCAGAGCCTGGGGACTCTGAGGTGGGCTCTCCCATCTCTGGGACTGAAGTCACCGAGGTGGTCAAAAAACTCCTTGGTGGCAGGGCCCCGGGGGTGGATGAGATATGCCCGGAGTTCCTTAAAGCTCTGGATGTTGTAGGACTGTTATGGTTGACACGTCTCTGCAACATCGCATGGACATCGGGGACAGTGCCTCTGGATTGGCAGACCGGGGTGGTGATCCCCCTCCCTCCAACTATAGAGGGATCACACTCCTCAGCCTCCCTGGAAAAGTCTATTCGGGGGTTCTGGAGAGGAGGGTCCGTTGGATAGTCGAACCTTGGATTCAGGAGGAACAGTGTGGTTTTTATCCTGGTCACGGAACAGTGGACCAGCTATACACCCTTAGCAGGATCCTGGAGGGTGCATGGGAGTTTGCCCAACCAGTCTACATGTGCTTTGTGGACTTGGAAAAGGCGTTTGACCGTGTCCCTCGGGGAATCTTGTGGGGGGTGCTCCGGGAGTATGGGGTACCGGACTCCCTGATAAGAGCTGTTCGGTCCCTGTACAACCGGTGTCAGAGCTTGGTCCGCATTGCCGGCAGTAAGTCGAGCCCGTTTCCAGTGAGAGTTGGACTCCACCAGCGCTGCCCTTTGTCACTGATTCTGTTCATAACTTTTATGGACAGAATTTCTAGGCGCAGCCAGGGTGTTGAAGGGGTCCGGTTTGGTGGACTCAGGATTGGGTCACTGCTTTTTGCAGATGATGTTGTCCTGTTTGCTTCATCAGGTCGTGGTCTTCAGCTCTCTCTGGAGCGGTTCGCAGCTGAGTGTGAAACGGCTGGGATGAGAATCAGCACCTCCAAATCCGAGACCATGGTCCTCAGCCGGAAAAGGGTGGAGTGCCCTCTCAGGGTTGGGGGCGAGATCCTGCCCCAAGTGGAGGAGTTTAAGTATCTCGGGGTCTTGTTCACGAGTGAGGGAAGAATGGATCGTGAGATTGCCAGGCAGATCAGTGCGGCATCCGCAGTGATGCGGGCTCTGCATCGGTCTGTCGTGGTGAAAAAAGAGCTGAGCCGTAAGGCAAAGCTCTCAATTTACCAGTCGATCTACCTTCCTACCCTCACCTATGGTCATGAGCTATGGGTAGTGACCGAAAGAACGAGATCGCGAATACAAGCGGCTGAAATGAGTTTCCTCCACAGGGTTGGCTTTCCCTTAAAGATAGGGTGAGGAGCTCAGTCATCTGGGAGGGGCTCAGAGTAGAGCCGCTGCTCCTCCGCATCGAGAGGAGTCAGATGAGGTGGCTCGGGCATCTGATCAGGATGCCTCCTGGACGCCTCCCTGGTGAGGTGTTCCGGGCACGCCCAACCAGGAGGAGGCCCGGGAAGACCCAGGACACGCTAGAGGGACTATGTCTCCGGCTGGCCTGGGAACGCCTTTGGGATTCTCCCGAAGAGCTGGAAGAAGTGGCCGGGGAGAGGGAAGTCTGGGCTTCTCTGCTTAAGCTGCTACCCCCGCGACCCGACCTCGGATAAGAGGAAGAGGATGGATGGATGGATGGATATATATGTTGATATGTGTATACTGTATATATGTATATATATGTAGATGTGTATATGTATATATATATAGATATGTGTATGTGTAGATATGTATATATGTTTATGTGTGTGTGTGTCTGTGTGTGTATACAGTATATATGACAGTAACACTCATAACAGTGACAAAACAATTACATTGACAATCATGTAATTTACTAGTTTTTAATAAATTTGTAAAAACTTCAAGTAAACTTTTTTCATGTTGTCATTATGGGGTGTTGTGTGTAGAATTCTGAGGAAAAAAATGAATTTAATCCATTTGGAATAAGGCTGTAACATAACAAAATGTGGAAAAAGTGATGCGCTATGAATACTTTATCGGATGCACTATATTTATATATATGACTGCAACACTCATAACATTGACAAAACAATTATATTGACAATCATGTTACGTTATTTTTAAAATCTTTCCTTTTCTTTTTCATAACTTCTTTAACACACTACTTCTCCGCTGCGAAGCACAGGTATTTTGCCACTATATGTACTGTATATATACAAAGACAAGCAACTAGAAGATAATTGGGGGCATTTATGTTTTTAAACAAAAAGCATATAACTGGTATGCTTTGATTTGAATTTATTACCAGCAAATAAGCAGCAGTTTGCACCATTTAAATAAACCTAGATGACAAATGATATCAACAAGTACAGTAAAATTCAATAGGGAGCTGCCAAGTCTAGGAAAGTTTCCAGAGCTCAATTACTTAGGTTTAAACATTGTAAATGGAGAATCCAAAATAACAATATCTGCAATAGCATTAGAAAGTTCAGCTTTTCTTAAAATTTTTCAAATAATTGCGGAGGTAACAATGTAATCAGAGAATAACTCCAAGTCAAAATATTAATGTTAATTTTATTAGCAATGCTAGATCAATTATCTCACCTTAATTTGTGAAGAAAGGATGCAAAGTTAACAATCTACAAGGATCAGCCCTAGATATACTGGATAATAGTTACAGGTAAGCGTGAGCACAATGAGCATGAAATTTGGCATATTATATTAAAAGTGCATTAAACACTGCCCGGCTGCAGCATACTACACTTTGTGACCTTTATTAAAGATTAAAAGATACAGTATATATAGTCCAAGTTCTGCAACTTAATTTGAAGGTCAAAATTTTTCTTTAATATTGAGCGGGCAATATGGAAATCCAAGCAATTAACTTATAAAACAGCAGGATCGATTACGCTGTCATATTGTAGGACACAGATTTTTTTTTTCAACTTAGCAGAAAACCTCTCCAAGAATTATCCATACTTCAATAAAGTGGTTCTGAACCACCATTTAGTAGCATAGTTCTAACAGTCAATGGTCAGGAGCTCTGTCTTAAATTAAAGAGCATCCCCTGTTCCAACCAAGTTAAGATATACAACTACTCAATACAACAACATCACTGAAAGCATACAGACAAACAGAAATTCCTCAATTAGTTCACTGAAGAGTTCAAGTCTCAGTTAATGGAAAAAGTAGATATATTGATATATTGAGTATTTGTCAAAATCACCTACCACTTACATCTCCTACTCAGGTGAGCCAAGTACATTATGACCTCAAGTCAGTAAACACAGAAGTCCTGGCTGCTTTGTGAAAACTATTGGTCTCTGTGTAGCAGAGGAAACAAAAAGTAAATACTCAAAGCATGCACATTAAGCAGCCATCTGCTTATGCCCTTAGAACAGTAATAACATTTCTTTCACAATACAGTATCTTTTCTGTTTAAACTTATCATCAGTGATGTTACTGGGATTACTACATGTTTTGCATTTCTCACCATAAAAAGCCATCTGTGGTTAAGGAAGCCTATGCCAGTGCTTAACTAGTATTATGTCACCATTTTTAGCCAAAGAGCTGCAAGAAACTGGAACAAACAATGTTGTCTTGAACCTGATGTTTTTGCAAAGGAAGTATTTTTTGTAAAGCTTGATTTAAAAGAGTTTCATTTTTTCACTTTTTGCTTGTTTAGTTATTTTGAGTTTAACCCTTTCTGTTTCAACATGTGTCTTAGATTAGCCTTCAAACAAATATGTGCTACTTATACTGTAGATCTGCCTTAGTCACAAAACCATTTATACAGTATTAATACATTATATTAATACAGTATTAAAACATTGCAAGAAAAATACTAAAAAAATACCATAATGGAATAATTTGCTTAAAAAGATAAAGATACAAAATACTAAATATTCACATGAAAAATTGTACATTGAATTATTTTTGTAAGTTTATCTTTGGATACTTTTGATTCTGCTTCTGAAATAATCAGATGTGTTACTTTCCCAAAACTTTTTCTTCAAGTATTATATGTCAACACATGTTCGGTATAGGGGCAGCACAGTGGTACAGTGGCAGCACTGTAAGGAGAACAGGGTTTGCGTTTTCAGGCCTTCCTGCCTGAGTTACCTTTTGGTGCTCTGACTTCCTTCCAATGTCCAAAGACATGCAGATTAGGTAAACTGGTAATGCTAAATTGGCCCTAGTGTGCGTTTGGTGTGTGCGTGTATGTGGGTGATCAACCAGAGATGGACTGGCGCCCTGTCCAGGGTTTGTTCCTGCCTTGTGACTTATATTAGCTAGGACAGGCTCCAGAACAGTACAATCCCACACCCCACCAACCTTTGTTTGGATAAAGCAGTTTATCCCAATCAAAGAAGAAAAATCATGAGAATGGGATAACAGACATTGACAAGAAAAACATAGTCATATTGCGATATGTGGCTTTAAATTGCAGTTAAGCTGCACCTTGATTTAAAAAAATAATTATTAATGAAAAAGGAACTACATTAAACAGAGTACAAAAAACAGTCAGAAATACAGCCTAGAAACAAATGTGGACTGAAAGTATTAAATAATAATTCTTTTCTTTTTATCTTGTATAAACAGACATGTGCACTGACATAACATTAAAAAAATGGATGGATACATACGTCTAATATTTATGAAAAATGTTAGAAAACACAAAAGGCTCTTTATACAATGTTATAGCTCCTAAGGAAATTAATTAAAAAAAAGATACATGCTTTTCACAACAGCTTTACACCATGCCAGAATATGCATTATTAGTACAATATATCTGTCCCTACTTGCTTTTCATAAATTAAACTCAAAGATGCATTGATACTGGTTAACCTTATTAAAAAGCACAAACATGAATGCACACAAAAATAACATTTTGTTCAATGGATATTTATGAAATGTAGAAATAAATAAGCCATACGTGTCTCATAAGTTGTCACATATTTTACAACATGTGAACTGAATGATGATGAAGAAACAGCAGAGACTGTAATTGTGTAATTCTGTCCAGGAACAGCATTGGTGACAGTAGCCTTTGAATAAAACAAATAAAAAATGAAAAGAAAATGCTTTTAAATTTTAAGATTTTATTAGTTAGACATAACAATAGTTAGAAAAATATTTTATATAATAAATTAAGCATTATAAGTTCATTGTACAATACCTGAACTCTTGCAGATTCACAAAAAAATGTCAGAAATAGAAATAAAGTATGAATCATTATCATCTTAATGGTCTCCATAAAGGAACTAAATGCTTTTGCTCCTTTCAGTGCAAGTCAAAATGTGAAATGATTCTCCACATTAATATTTTAAATGTGGGTCTGTCAGGGAGCCGTGTAATAAATAATGAGTTGTATTACACAATACCACTGCCTTTTGTTTGTTAAGGCTGTACTTCATTACCAGAGTTTTTAGATGAGCAAGACCAAGGGAAAAAGGAAAACACAGTATAAAATCATCTTATTTGGACTCTGTTTTGTCATTTTAAAGAGTAATACACATAAAAGAAGTTGCTGTTCTATGTAATCTCTTAGTTAAAAATGTTTCCAACTTGTTTAAAAGAATGAAGAGGCACATGGCTACGTGTCTTTCATCCTCCAATACCTGTATTCTATTGCTTCCAAGATCCTTGACAGTGACATCTTCTCTGCTAGGGGAGACAACCACATGGTATCTGTCAACATGTCCTGGTGGTGCTATCCAGTGTATTGAAAAACTATTTGATGTCACATTTACAACTTCCACCTCTTGTGGCTTCTCTGGATCTAAAACAATATAACATAATCACTGAAAAATAGCTGTTGTTTACAATAAAACAAAGTATATACAGGTCTAGGATAAAGAGTTTAAATCCCAGGTTGCCCACTCTCTGCATGGAATCTGCAAATCATTTGCATATCTGAAGGGGTGACTGGTGGCTCTAAGCTGTACTGTTGTAAATGAAAATGGACATTAATGTATTTGTGAAAATACTCTTAAGATGAACACATACCCTGTCCAGGGATGATACTGGAGAGTTAAGCTATTGCCCTCTGAAACTGTTAACTGGACTAAGCATGCATGAAAATAAGTGAATGAATGGATGGATAGAACAAGTATATTTTCTGTTTATATTTCTGTGCCATCTTTATTGTTTTAACTGTTGCATCCGATAACCTGTAAATGTAATAAATCATTACGATGTCTTTTGCCTAACTTAAAATATTACAGCTATTGCTAATCTAATTACACATAGCTCTGCAGTAAGTAATTCAAAGCAGTGCAAGATGATTGCCAACATCTGTGTTGGATAATTTGTTTGTTATTTGTAATGAGAAGCAAAATATAAAAAACTTCCACAACCGAAGCTGCCACAAACAGATAATGGACATAGAAAATTAATATAATTTCTTTCTGTCTTTGATGAATGCTAGGTCTCCTGGAACTATGATTATTACTACTAAGTATGACCACTGCTAACTAACTACTACTAACACCATGGTTTCAATCTGGAGGCAAAAGAGGTTATATTATTATTAAATATTAGGCTGATGCCTTTATCTTAGGTGACTTACATTAGGATATGTTACAACTTTTCACAGATGGAACAGAAACAGAGTAAGTAATTTACTCAGGCCCAAAATGTTTGGTATAGGTTGGTATTGAAACAGGAATCTTGTTGTAAAGTTCCAGAAAGCTCTGTCTATAGCTGTCAATTTCCCAAATTGATTGTTAGATTTTATATCATGAAACTGAATGGCTGTATGAACAGAAATCAGAACAGCAGACAGCCAAATGAGAAGAATGCTACAAATCTTGAAGAGTTGTATGACTGGCAACAAGAGGAACTGTAACTCCTGTGCCCAAAAACAGTTAGGTTGATAGCAGCATATTATCAAGCACTCCAAAATACTCCCTAAATTTAGCTAATTATAAGCAAAATGCTGCTTGGGATCAAGGGTATACACATAGTGCTGTTTAGGTGGTCAATTTGATTTTATAAACTCAGCTTTATCAGTGCATTCTTGTTATTTCATAAATATGCTCTTTCATTATTTTAAGAAAAAAAGGCAAAATATGCATATTATTTCAAAAGAATAAAAAATGCAGATGTTAGCAAAACATAAAGCATTTAATAAGCATGTCCACAATGAAGACCTCATCATATCAAGCCGCCTTCAGTTTTTAAACATACTTAACTGATCCCAAGGGAACATTTCGGAGTTACTATAGCCAATGCACAAACACAGCATAGAAATTAATAAATAAAGTAGCCCACAATTTTGTTACATTAGTTACCATGTAGAAAGTTTGAGACATTGCTTGCTGTTAACAAAACTTTCAGTTGTCTTTAATCTACTAAAAATGGAACTACATTTCATTAATCTTGTATAGATATTTACATAATATCAGTATCTTGCCATACTCAAAAAAGCACGCAGCATATAGTTTAGTAGTAGGCAAGAAAAGGAATTAAGGAACCAGACCTATTACCAATTTTCAGGAAATTTAAATTAAGCCCTAATGAAAGGCATTTAGTTCACTTTTTTAAAAGCAAGATAATACACAATTAACTGCAACCTTTTTTTAACTTCTATTTCCTTGGGTAAATGTGTTTTGCATTGGACCAGCACCCTATCCATAGCTGATACCTACATTGTCCTCAGTGCAGCCAGAATAGGCTCTAGCCCCCTGAAACCTGAACTGGATTAAGTAGATTCAATGGTGGATCGACATTTGCATTTTTCCATGAAGGACCCTTCACTCAACACAAATTTGACAGGATATGCTCCTTCTTTTGTTGGCTTTAGGAAACTACCTAACATTTTATATAGAACCGAGAAGCTTTTTTTCCATGGAAATACCTAATATTCTGTACCTCTTGTGTCTTTAGTGGGTCCTCTGCAGATCCCTATCTACATAAAAGATTTCAAGGTTCCTGTTAGTGTCAGGCGGTGGGCTTGCGCCCTGCCCAGGATTTGTTCCTGCCTTGCGCCCTGTGTTGGCTGGGATTGGCTCCAGCAGACCCCCATGACCCTGTGTTGGGAAATAGTGGGTTGGAAAATGACTGACTGAAAGTCTGGCTGTTAGTGTCAGGACACATTTATAACTCTTTATTACCCCAAGGATAATTTCTGCCTTGTAACAGATGCTGCTGAGAAAGTCCCTGTAATGCAATAATCAAGATAAAACAAAAGATCGATACACTTTAATTCAAGTTTTTACTAAGTGGCTACTTCTTTGTTTTATCAATATTTAACTTTAAAACTGCCAAACAACTCTAAACATACCAAAGTGCATAGAATAACATATACTAACGGCTATTGGCTAATTAAGAGTCAATGGTAACAGTTCTTTTTTCAGTTTGCTTCTTTAAAATATATAATTTAGAACAAAATAAGAAAGCACAACATTAACATTAGAACACAGCCACTATTTTAATGAAAACAGGCTATTCAATCCAACAACCTCACAAATCTTAGTCACCAAGATTCGTCAAAATAACACTGAGTTGAGATTAAGGTTCTTTAAGTTCCCCCTTCTACCACACTATTTGGTAATTAATTCCATGTTTTTATGGTTCTTTGAAGGCAGACATACTTTCTAATGAAATTTGTTCTTAAAAAGTTTCCAACGGTATCCTCCTGCTGTCCAAGAAGACATCCCTGCTACAAAACATAAAGTAAAATATATTCTTACTTCTTTAAAAGGTTACACAAGATATGGTGAGCCAAGGTTTGAAGGAGTATTGTTTTTTTATAATCAAACAAAGGCTATGTAAGAATTTAACTTACCAGCAACAATTGTTACAACTGCCGATGTTCCTTCAATGTTTTTACGAACTCTGCTTACTGTAAAATTATATGTACATCCAGGAAAAAGATCAGTGGCTGTAAAATTAAGCCACAGTTTTGCAACAGTCAATTCTCTTAAAAAAGTAGAGTTTGAAACAGTCACTTTGTAATGGTCAAATATTCCTGAACTTGATTTCCAGATTATTTCAGCAGTACAGGTACTAACAGATGAAACAGACAGAGAAATGACACCAGGTGGACCTATAAGAAGCACAGTTTGGGAGAGTGAAACAGATTATTTTAATATGTTTAATACATGAAAAGACTACACAAAAATAATATTTTTCCAAAAAATGAGTTGAATGACTTATTTTGTACCAGGTAGAACAAGTGAGGGTTTCGCTTTTGATAAAATGATCTGAGTATACCCCTCAGAATCATCAGAATTAAAGCAGTAAATGGTAGCTTGTTCTTAATTTTATATGTAATACAAAAAGAAAAAAAAAGTTAATCTTACGTGCAGTGAACAACTTTGAAACTGCCATACTGCTTTCAGATGCAGATAAAGACTGGATTTCAAACACATAGTCACTTCCAGGGTATAGGTTTTTAATCTGAGTTCTGTTTCCAGTGACTCTAGTTACATAAAGTGTTTTGTTGTTGGCTGGCAATCTGTAAAGGAGCTATGGAAAGAAAATAAAGTAAAAACTGAACACACTAGCTAGATACACAAACATTAACAATTTACATTGCTATTTATTTTCAAAGCTCTTAAAAAATGTGAAAAATTACAGCAAAATGAGCACCACTCTTTAATCATTTGAAGATGTGTCTAAATCTCTACAGTCTGTCATAGATAAAACAAGAATGGTTGATGTTTGGCTTTAATGTTATAACAACTCCAAAAAGGCTTGAAATGACATACATATTTTTGACTTGAAAATACTGTAATACTTTTGCATATAATATACTGTATATTATTAGAATTGTTAAGGAGAATAGGTAATCATGCAATGTTCAGTAACTCCAACTATCTTTCAGCCATTAAGAATTCTTTTCATATTGAACTAGAACTAAAAGTACTGTATATAGGCAATATTTTTTCAGATAATTTGCTAACTCAAAAAAAGTTTACTGTACATCAACAACTATATATCTTACTTTAATATGTTTTCAGCTGTTGACATTTGCATTGCAAAATATGTATAATCTGTGTAGTTAATGATTTTACTTGTTCATATCTGAATATTAACATGGTGTTTGTATTTTAATGCATGCCTAAGACTGGACATGTCACCACTCACAATATGAGGATACAGTTTATCAAATTCTGTGAAGGAATAACAATCCTAAAAAAACAAATTAGCATTTTTTCTTATCATAAACCCAGGATTACAAGGTAATTTAAATGGAGCATTGATAAGATTTCATAGGAATTTCAAAGGAAGAAACAGCAGATAGATGAAGTTACTATAAAGTGTGGTGGGTGTACTGACACAAAAATGGCTGGCATTGCACCATCCAAGTGGATGCTATACATTACTAGTGGCTAAAGTGGCTCCACACTCACTAAAGCGTTTTGAGTAGTGAGAAAAACTCTATAAAAATGCAAAGAGTTATTATTATTATTATTATTATTATATAAGGATTATATAGGGATGCTGAAATAGAATAAGAAGCTTTGTTTTGACAAAATGAACAGATTTCCTGTCGAGTATGGTGTGCTAGAAAGTTCACTGAAAACACACACTTTTATTTAGATTAATTTTAAGTCCAGATGTATTTTAAAATTCTGCTAATGCTAATGCCTAATGGACTAATGCTAAAGATATTTGTGGGTTTGAAATACTGTAAAGTGCAAAACCATATCTCCTGCATATAGTGATATTTTCTGTTCAAGTCCCTCTCTGATAATTCCCATGATCTCTGAAAAATTTTGAAAACAAATACAATGGCTCACTGAGTCTTCTGGACTGGTATAATTTTAACCATACAGATATATCTGGGACAACCCCATATTTACGCAATGTGGTCAATAGATAGACTTCGACTTTGTGAAAGGTTTTTTCTGTGACCAAAGATAATAAGATCTCTTGTGTGTTAAATTTTGTGGGTGAATATATTACATTAAAAAGATGCCAAAGGTCTGAAGCCAAGTGCCTGCCTTAGATGAATCTGGTTTGGCCTTGATATTCCCAGAGGAAACACTTTCTAAATCCTTCTAGCTAAGAAGTGAAATTGGTCTATATGATGCAAATTTTAGTAAATTTTTATTTTACTTTGGAAATATGGTAATTAATGTTTGGGAAAAAAGTGTGAGGTTAAATTTTGTTGCTTCTGTGAATGTTGTTAACTTAATGGAGATTGTATATAAAATTTCACTGGTTAGTTATCAGTGCCTGCAGCTTTCCCTCTTTGGAGTGAGTTTATGGCATCCAGTAGTTGCACTAAGAGTATCGAGCTCTGGTATTTGTATTGTATCAAAAAACTCCTTATATTGTGCCTCATCTTCTTTTAACTGAATGGAATATAAGAACTTATTGTACTCCTTAAATGTGTAAGTTATATTTTTATGGTCTGTGATTTTATCTCCAGCTGCACTGGTAATTTCTGTTCATGCATTGTGAAATTCCTGCTTGTGGATTTTTGAGCTAAAATATTTTTAGCCTTCTCTCCATGATTATAATATTAAAGATGAGCTGTTTGATTTCTTTTCATGTCAAGAGATTAAAATCTGATTGTAGAACCTATCTTTTCCTGTAAAGTGCCACATTTGGAGACATGGTGTATTCATAGCCTATTCTGGAAATCTCACTAACTCTGATGCCTTCTTTGTCTTCCATTTATGAGAGACACATGAAATAATCTGTCCTCTTAAAAATGCCTTCCAAATTGTTCAATGTATTCCTGTGGAAACCTCTGAGGATGCATTAGTCTCTAAAAAATAATCGGTTTATTTAGGTATAAAGTCTGTAAAGTTCACATCAGCTAATGATAGGGGGTTAAGATACCATTTACGAGATGAGTGTGTAGCGCATAATGATTCAAGCTTCAAGATAAGTGGAGTGTGATCAGAGATAACAATACTGTTGTACTTAACAAGGTAGATAATGGGAAATAAATTATTATCAATGAAGAAATCATCAGTTCTTCAGTAACTATTACTGACTGGCGAGAGAAAGGAATATTCTCTTGAACTTGATATATGATCCATTACAAACTTTATGATTGTCTTTACGGTATTAGATAGTATCATCACTGTAGTTGATGATCTATCTAGGACTGGATTTAAAACACAATTAAAATCCCCATCCATTATAACTGTATTAGAGCTCATAAGCTTAAAACAGATTATTCCATTCTATAATTCTATTAATCACATAAGTTGAATATATATTTATCAGAATTACATTAGAATTGATTAAATTACCCATCACCATGACATAGCACCCTTTGGGATAAGATACTGCATCTGATGCTACAAATGGGATTGACTGGTGTATTAAAATTCCCCCACATCAGGTTTTCTTTATATAGCTGAAATGAAAAATTTGGCCAGTTCAGTCTCTTTGCAGTCGAAACTAGACATTACTTATTAAGTGTGTCCCCTGTAAAAATACTATCTTAGCATTTAGCCTGTGAGGTGGGAGCATTTTTTTTCTCTTTAGATCATGATTGAGGCTTTTGACAAATCAGCTTACTAAATGCAATGTTTGGTCAGAGGAATACTGCTACTTAACATTGCTTAACACTTAGCTTTAACACTGAATCATATCATTATTGAAGGGGTGTGTCATTATATTGGTAATTACAATTGTGGGGTGAAACAAATAGACAAATAGTAACTTGCTCTCTTTCTCTTCATCGCTCTTCTGAGAATAGGACTAACAACATGTCCTAGTATCTTTACCCTAAATGTATTCAGTACAAATTATTCTGCTGGCTATCCTCATACTGTATATATTTACAAATAAGAACCACTTCCAAGCCATTGCAATCAGGTAATGTACGTTCAGCAAGGTGCCTCGGTAACTCATTTATGGGCAGTAGGCTAGAAGGATAGTCAAAAAGACAGTATTTTGTATAGTGTTTCCTTCGTTTTAACTGTCTGGGACGGACCTTTAAGTTGAAGGATGAGGACTAAAATTATCAGAGTTCCATTAATAAATCAAACCTGCTGCATGTTTGCTTTGAGAAAAAAGTTAGGCTTAAATATAAAATATGAACCACAACAAAAGGAAATGCTGTCCTAGCATAGTGAATATTTAATTAAATTACAAGAGAACAATTTTTATTCTAGATAAGTTTAAATAATTTTGCACTAATTTAGTTTTATGTAGCAAATAATAAACACTCTCCTTAATGCACAAATCACAAACATAATCTTTTAAATTTGATTAAAAATCGAGAATACAAGTGCAAAAGAGGAAGAAAAGACCTTGACCTGACTGATATGCCCAGTGCTATTTAAATTTAAACACTTAAAAAACAAACATGAACCACATTTGGTACCAAACAAACATTATGTTTATGAGTATATCCATCCATTTTCCAACTTGTTGATTCCAAACACAGGGTCATGGGGGTCTGCTGGAGCCAATCCCAGCTAACAAAGGGCACAAGGCAGGAACCAACCCACTGCAGGACACACACATCCACACACCAAGCACGCACTAGGGACAAATCAGAATTGCCAATCCACTTAACCAGCATGTCTTTGGACTGAGGGAGGAAACCAGAGTACCCGGAGGAAACCCACGCAGACATGGGGAGAACATGCAAACTCCATGCAGGAAGCAAACCCGGGTCTCCTAACTGCAAGGCAGCAGCACTACCACTGTGCCACCCGTTTATAAGTATATAGAGAGAAAATATCAAAATCACATCTTGTGCTTCTTGATGTTTTTTTAACGTTTTAAAATTTTTGCAAATGTCAAGGATTACTCACAACATAGAGCATTTTTTAAGAGTACGTATAATTGAATATTAATTAAGTTTAGAAATTTAATAAAACAAATTGTTCCTTTTTTAACTGTATTCAGTCCTTGTGAGTTTATGAACTGTATTTTATTCAATTGGTATAAGCAGGACTGCAGGCTAAAATATTTTAGACAAATGAACAGCAATTACTTTTTCTAATTTGAATAACCTTAGTTTTATGAACAATAAAAGTGTTAAGATTTTGTCCACTCAGAAAATGGCATTTAAAAATATATCTGTTGCACATCTCAGTTTCAACGTGAAGTGTATTGTCACAGTTTTGAGAAAAGACAGTCCTATTAATTTTTAAATGAGTAGAAATGTAATCTCCTCATATAGGCACCAAGCACTAGGCAACCTCTGTAATAATGCCTTGCCATGAAACATTAACTCGATGTTCTGCCTTCTTTAGAAAGTCTCTATTCTTTGTCTACAATAAGGTGTAAATTGAATATTAAGTTGTACTTTTAACAGTGACTCACATAGTTATATTAGTGACAAATGTACCATATTCAGAGCAGGGTTTGAAACTTAGGGTTGCTGAGTTTTTATCAAGTAAAAATATATTGGCCTGTCTGAACATGTATGTGTAGAATTTGCCCATATTCAAGAGTTTTATTTGTCACACACACAGTTATACAGGTACAATGTGCAAAACAAAACAAAAAGCAAACACAAAATATAATAAATAATAAAATTAATAAAACGATAATAAAATTAACTAAAATTAACTAAATTAATTTAAATTAAATTAAGTATAACTAGATTAAAATTAAGTTAAAATCTGAAATCTGACACAGTAAAAACAGTGAAAAGTATAAAGCGGCTGTGCAGTAAATTAAAGTGAGTTTTACTTTTGAATGTTTGTTGGCATGTCAGAATTCAGGATTTTGATGGCCTGACGGTAAAAACTCCTCTTGAGTCTGCGGTCTTTACTATTAAGCTGGGTAGCCGCTTGCCTGAGTTGAACATGTTTCTGAAGTAGTTAGAGTGCATAATTATTTTAATTACCCTGGTCCTGCAGCACTTTGTGTAGATGTCCTGCAGAGAGGGCAGTGCTGATCTTAATATGCGCTCTGCTAAACGTACAACTCTGTGCAAGGCTTTGGATATTGGACTGAGCAATTCTCAAACCAGGATATGCAGCTCTGTGTTAGGATGCTCTGTGTAAAAAGTTTTTCAAAATGATTCACAAGACCTAGAATTTCCTCAGACGCCTCTGGTGATAAAGGTGGTGTCTTGCCTTCCTGACCTGAGTTTGTGTGTGCTGGGTCCATGTCAGGTCCTTGGTGATGTACATATCCAGGTACTTGAGGCTGCACACCCTTTCAACAGGAACTCCATTTACACTGAGCTCCATAGCTCTGCTGCTGCTTCCAGCTGACACTCTTCCTGACATTCAGTGAGAGGTTCTCAACCTAGTCTACACAGGCCTCCTTGTCGTAATTGGAAATGAGGCCTAAGACCAATGAGTCACCAGAAAACTTAACAATTGTGTTGGAGCTGTGCTTGGCCACACAATTGTGTATGTAAAGGGAATATGGCAGTGAACTCAGCACACAGCTTTATGGAATGTGTTGACAATGATATTGTTGGAGAATCAGTTTGCCTGCTCTCATCACCTGTCTGTTAGAAAATTCAGCAGAGAGTCATGGAGGCAGGTGGAGGCAGGTGTTCAGTCCCAGGTCTTTAAGCTTTGTGGCCAATAAATGGGGGACTATAGTGTTAAAGTCTCAGTGACACCATGTACTTCAGGAGATATTCTAAGAAACCTTTTAACTGTGCATGGCACAGTGCACTCAAAATAGAGAATTCTATCAGAGTCTACTCCAAATTACTTAAATAACAGCATGTTTGGTAGTTTTGTATTGTTTGAGAATAAATTACATAGCTGTTCTACTCAAATAACATGTTTGTTTAAACCGTCTGTGTTCAAACAGAATGTTATATCTTTATAAAACACAAATTTATAATATTTAAGAAGGAGCTTTGGCTAAGAAAACAGTCAGAGGTTTATAAGGCTGAGGATTTTTCAGCTTTTATTTTTTCTTTGTATAATATACCACATAACAAAATGATCAAGCAGTTCTAAACACATGAACAGTCTGTGTTACAAAAGGTGCAAAGGAAATGTTGAGCCTAAAATAATTAAAAAGGCTGAGTCACTTCATAATTAAATCAAGCTTTTTCAATTGTGACCATCTAAATTAAATTTTTATAACCTTTTCACCCATCAGCTGGTTTGCTGGCTTCCCATCTGATAATTACCCACTTCAAAGCCCAGGTACTAAATAATAGAGTGTTACATTCCAGCATCCCAAAATATCATCCTTGCTTACAGCATATAACCTTATCTTAATGTCTTCTTGCTGTCTTAAAATCACACTGCTAAATTCTGCACAATATGATCTATCAGTATTAATATTGAAATCACATGATAACCTCTTTTTCTCTCTTTGGCATTTCAAAACAACTCTTCTTGTGTTGAGGTATTAAAAATATTATTTGTTTTTAAATCTGCTTGGAGAAATTTACACTAGATCTAATTTAAACAAAAAAATTTCTAAGGTGCAAGTAACAGTTTGAAAGAGAAGAGGCACTGTATTTTAAAAAAGAGGTACTGACATTCTGTATAGTGACATGTGTATTTCATGAAAATATACATGATGAGAAATGTATGCAGCAGTCAAACCATTCTTTCCATAACACCATAATTCAAGTTCTTAGTATTGTATGAAAATTATTGCTTCTAAAGCCCCGTCTAGTATTTCTAAGTGTTACATAATTCCAGTAATAAGTAATAATAGAATATCCCACCAACCCCTTATTTACTCTAGTCAAGTTCAACACAGAAAGATAAAGTGATTTTTTTATCTGTAGTACTCAAAGGAATACCTCTTTACCTTGTATGCATCAACTCTCCCCAGTGGAGGCTTCCAGGACACATAAATGGAGGTTTCATCCAGCTCAACAAATTCTATATCTAGAGGTGGATCTGGAACTGTAACAACTTTATTAGAACAACACTATGGACTGATTGGTATCATAATCCATGGAAAACTAACATATTTTCTATTTTAGCAAAGATAAAAAGGTTTACAATTGCATCACTGCTGCAAGTATTTAATAATATAACTTCATAAATGACAGTATTTGACAGAATTTGACACTACCGCAGTAGCACCATGCAGTTTGAATCAGTTACTGAATTTTAAACAAGGCAGTGCTAGATTAACAAATTAGTCCTAATCAGATACTGTATGCACTTACATGTTGTAGCGATGATTACAGTAGGCTTGCTTCTCTTATTTCCACTTGTCGTCACAATATTTATTACATAGCTGCTACCTGGCAAAAGGTAGCCAAAGCAATGAGTTCTGTTAAGGCACAAGGGTGATTAGTTGCAGATTTATTACAACCAGATATCCATTTCATGATAATTGTTTTTTTTGCAAAGAGCTAATACAGATCTAACAATATAAATAGTAAATAGAAATGAGTTTGTTTTTGACAATATCACATTCATTATAAAGTCTCTTAGGCTTCCAGTTATTAGCTATACATATATATTCAGATTTTCCTTTAAACTTATCATTGCACACACAGGAATAATAGTATGCATTTTATTACTAAATGGACTCTTAAATAAAAAATACATATTTAATATGTACAGTGAGGAAAACAGTCTAAAATTTTTATTTCGCAGTTACCAGCTACTTTGTGAATTGTAAAGGGAGAGAGCTGGCCGACATAATAGAACAGAGAAAGGTAGATGTACTGTGTGTACACTAGACCAAGTGGAAAGGGAGTAAGGCCAGAAGCATCGGTGATGGTTGCAAACTGTTCTTGTTGTAAACTGTTGAGATGGAAGAGAAAGAAGATTTGTTGAATGAGTTAGATGAAATGGTGGAAAGTATACCCAAAGAAGAAAGACTGGTGAACGGAGCAGACCTTTATGGGCAAGCTGGCGAAGGGAACGGCGGTGATGAGCAGGTGATGGGCAGGTATGGTGTTAAGGGGAAACTGTTGAAAGGACAAATGAAGGTTGACTTTGCAAAAAGGATGGAAAGGGTGTTGGTGAATACATATTTTAAGAAGAAGGAGGAACACAGGTAGATACGATGTGTAAGACATTATAGACTATAAGGTGGTGACAGAGGGTAGTGTAGCTAAATAGCATCAATTGGTGGTATGCGTGATGATTTCAGGGTGAAAATTGGAAGAGAGTGAAAATGGAATTAAGGATCAGGTGGTGGAACCTGAAAGGAGGTGAAACAGGTGCTGGTGGTGGTGAAGACATGATAGATGATTGGAAAACCATGGCTGAAGTAGTAAGGGAGAGCACTAGTAAGGTGCTTGGTGTGACATCTGGACAAAGGAAGGAAGACAAAGAGTCTTGGTGGTAGAATGAGGAAATGCAGGAAAGAATAAAGAGGAAGAGGTTAGTAATGAATTGGGATAATTGGAGAGATAGCGAAAGCATACAGGTTTACAAAGAGATGAGGCACAAGGTGAAGAGAGAGGTGGCGAAGGAAAAGGAAATGACGTATGTCAAACTATACGAGAAGATGGACACAAAGGAAGGAGAAAAGCACTTGTACCAATTGGCTAGACAGTGGGACCGAGCTGGGAAGGATGTGCTGCAGGTCAGGGTAATAAAGGATGTGGATGGAAATTTGCTGAAAAGTGGGGTGAGTGTGTTGAAAAGCTGGAAGGAGTACTTTGATGAAGTTATGAATACAGGACATGAGACAGAGTGTAGGCTGGATAAAGTGGAGATAGTACAACAAGGACTACCAGAGATCAGCCAGGCTGAAGTGAGGGAAGCTATGAAGAGAATGAATAGTGGAAAAGTAGTTGGCACAGACGATATACCAGTGGACGCATGAAGATGTTTATTTAAGATAGCTGTAGAGTTTCTAACTAGATTGTTTAAGAACATCTTGAAAAGCAAGAAGATGCCTGAGAAGTGGAGAAGAAGTTGTTACTGCACAGTTGCAGTAACAACAGGAATATAAAGTTGATCAGCCACATCATGAAGATATGGGAAAGAGTGTTGGATGTAAGGCAGAGTGGATAGATGGTGGTCTGTGAGCAGCAATATGATTTCATGATAGGAAAGAGTACTGCAGATGCAATGTTTTCTTTAAGAGTGTTGATGGAGAAATATAGGGAAGGCCAGAAGAAACTGCACTGCATGTTTGTGGACTTACATGAAGCAAATGACGGGGTGTCAAGAGAGGAGTTATGGTACTGTATTAGGAAGCTGTAAGTAGCAGAAAAGTAGCAGTGAGTGTGGTGTAACAAATGCATCAAGGAACAACTCTGAGTCCTTTCCCGTTTGCAATAGTGTTGGACAGATTAACAAATGAGTTCAGATAGGAGCCTCCATGGACTATGATGGTTAGCAGATGACATTGTGATCTACAGTGAGAGTAGACAGCAGGTTTAGATGAACCTGGAGAGATGGAGGTATGCACTGGAGAGAAGGGGGAATGAAAGTCAGTAGGAATAAGATGGAGTACATTTGCGCTAATGACAGGGTAGGTGGTGGATGGTAAACAAATTTAAATACTTGGGTTTAACAGTCCAAAGGAACAGAGAGTGTGGGAGAGAGCGGAGGAAAGAGTGCAGGCTGGGTGGACTAGGTGGAGTTGAGAGTAAGTAGTGATTTGTGATAGAAGAGTACCTGCAAAAGTGAAAGGGAAGGTCTATAAAATGGTAGTGAGACCAACTATGTTGTATGGTTTGAGGACTGTGGCACTGATGAAAAGATGGGAAGAAGAGCTGGAAGTGGCACAGTTAAAGAAGCTACAATTTTCGCTTGGAGTAATGAGGGTAGACAGGATTAGGAATGAGTATATTTTAGGGACAACACAGGTGCAACCGTTTGATGACCAAGTGAGAGAGGCTAGGTTGAGATAATTTAGGAATGTGCAGAAGAGAGATGAGGGGAACATCAGGAAAAGAATTTTGAGGATGGAACCTCCAGGTGAAAGAAAAAGAGGAAGGCCAAAGAGGTTTATTGATGTGGTGAGGGAGGGCATGAAGGGAGTCAATGTGGCAGACAGTAATGTAAAAGACATGTATAGATGGAAATGGATGATCTGCTGTGGCAACCTATAATGGGAGCAGCTGACAGAAGAAGAAGAAGACATAAGTATTATTTTTTCACAGAAATTCAGAAAAGTAAAACTGTTACTTTGCAATACTGTTTTCTCTATTTTTGTGTGAATTGTTTTACTTTGAATCTTTACTAAAGCTTTTAAAAACAAAGATATGTTGTCTGTGGAATCATTTCAATGTGTCATGCTATTGCCAGAATCCCATGAAGCAAACTCAAGCTGTAGTAGAACTTTAGCAATTTTGGGTAAAAGTAGCTACATGTACTATAAAATACTTCTTCTCAAGAAAGATTTCAATTAAATCTCTTAGGCAGATTTTGTAATCATTTACTAAGAGCATTAGAAAATGAAGTAGGAATGGACAATGTGCTTGCTAGTTAGTAACAAAATGGCCAAATGCCAAATGCAGCTGCTTTAGTCAGTCAGTCATTCTCCAACCCGCTATATCCTAACACAGGGTCACGGGGGTCTGCTGGAGCCAATCCAATGAGGATTTTATCTACAGTAAATGACTTGCCATTTTGTTAGAAACAACCAGTACAGTTGTTAAAATAAGGGTTTACTGGCATCAATGTGCAACTGCTTATTTTATAAAGTTAATTTTAAGCACTTTCCACTATTTTCATTGAGGAATTATTTTTCTTTAGCAATTAGAATAATTCTGAAATTATGAAAATCCTGAAACAGAACCTAGTAGTGAGGGCATTTACAGTATTACTAAGCTAAAGAAATCTCTATGGAAGTAGCTGAATCACAAACATGACACCTACTAAAAACAAAATAACTTCATGTTGTACTGCATTTAGACATGACACACACTATATAGGAAACACTTCATATACAGTAAAGACTATTTACAGCAAGCTTGCTGTCATAGCCTGCTTTGCGTTCTCTGAGCAGGAGAACACTGAATGCCGAAAGCAAGAACATGGCGCTAATATTATATAGTGGGATGCAAAAGTTTGGGCAACCTTGTTAATAGTCATTATTTTCCTGTATAAATCATTGGTTGTTACGATAAAAAATGTCAGTTAAATATATCATATAGGAGACACACACAATGATATTTGAGAAGTGAAATTGTTCAAACAAAATCAGGCAGGTGAATAAATTTGGGCACCGTTGTCATTTTATTGATTCCAAAACTTTTAGAACTAATTATTGGAACTCAAATTGGCTTGGAAAGCTCAGTGACCCCTGACCTACATACACAGGTGAATCCTATAATGAGAAAAGAGTATTTAAGGGGGTCAGTTGTAAGTTTCCCTCCACCTTTAATTTTCTCTGAAGAGTAGCAACATGGGGGTCACAAAACAACTCTCAAATGACCTGAAGACAGAGATTGTTCACCATCATGGTTTAGGGGAAGGATACAGAAAGCTGTCCCAGAGATTTAAGCTGTCTGTTTCCACAGTTAGGAACATATTGAGGAAATAGAAGACCACAGGCTCAGTTCAAGTTAAGGCTTGAAGTGGCAGACCAAGAAATATTGCGGATAGACAGAAGCGACGAATGGTGAGAACAGTCAGAGTCAACTCACAGACCAGCACCAAAGACCTACAACATCATCTTGCAGCAGATGGAGTCACTGTGCATCGTTCAACCATTCGGCACACTTTACACATGGAGATGCTGTATGCGAGAGTGATGCAGAGGAAGCCTTTTCTCCACCCACAGCACAAACAGAGCCGCTTGAGGTATGCTCAAGCACATTTGGACAAGCCAGCTTCATTTTGGAATAAGGTGCTGAGAACTGATGAAACTAGTTGAGTTATTTGGGCATAACAAGGGGCGTTATGCATGGAGAAAAAAGAACACAGCATTCCAAGAAAAACACCTGCTACCTACAGTAAAATATGGTGGTGGTTCCATCATGCTGTGGGGCTGTGTGGCCAGCGCAGGGACTGGGAATCTTGTCAAAGTTGAGGGACGCATGGATTCCACTCAGTATCAGCACATTCTGGAGACCAATGTCCAGGAATCGGTGACAAAGCTGAAGTTGCGCCGGGGCTGGATCTTTCAACAAGACAACAACCCGAAACACTGTTCAAAATCCACTAAAGCATTCATGCAGAGGAACAAGTACAACGTTCTGGAATGGCCATCTCAGTCTCCAGACCTGAATATAATTGTCTGAACAATTATTGCACACTTTCTGTAAATCCAATAAACTTCATTTCACTTCTCAAATATCACTGTGTGTGTCTCCTATATGATATATTTAACTGACATTTTTTATCGTAACAACCAACGATTTATACAGGAAAATAATGACTATTAACAAGGTTGCCCAAACTTTTCTATCCCACTGTATACTAGCCAACCCGCGGCGTACCATATGCCGCATAATCAGGCCGGTTTTTTAATGATTTTTAAGCACAAGGAGAAAATTAACATTTGAAAAATTGGTAATGTAATAAATCAGCAAGAAAAGCAACATTGTAACAAAGCACGGAACGAACCAACACACAATAATCCGTGACTGAAAACTGGCAGACTGCCATTGCGCCTTCTCCTGCCAGACGGAGGGATGGGGGTGCATGGTGCTCAGGCGCAGAGGGTTAAACAGGAGGAGAGGAGAAGGACGTCCATTCCGCTTCCTCCGTCATGCTAGTCTGCTAATTTCTCGTTCAGTATGCACTGCCTGCTCATGTGCCCACCTCCAACTCGTCACTTGAGTTGTTGTCGTCTTTGCACAGTCCAGATGCACCTGTGACTCACGTAGACTTTTCATCGCTCTGTGCGGTTTTGGCTGCTTTTCTATATATAATCCACCATGACACCCAACCACGGTAGTAGCAAGGTGGGAGGGGGGTGTGTACAAAGGTTAGGGACGTAACAAGTGGAAGCGTATGAGTCGCACTTAGTGGGAATTCCACGGTTTGCAGCCCGAAAGGGGTTCAACGGCTTACCCACGCCTCTCGGCGCCGGGTAGACACACGCTCAATCTCATGCATAATTATTTATTGAATGCTAAACACTTCTGGAAAGACACAGTTGTCTAAAACAGGTTGATGTGAGAATACAACAGTAAGTGAATGAAAAGATGGAACTCGGGAGAGAGCAAAATACAACACAATAGTGAACCCGCGGTATAACAAACGCCGCATAATTATTTATTGATGGTTGAATACTTCTGGAAAGACACAGTTGTCTAAAAAGGGAGGGTTTGAGGATACAACAGAAAGTGAATGAAAAGATGGAACTCTGGAGAGAGCAACATATAATTGTCCATGAGTGAAGAAGACGCATGTTTGTCGCGGATGCGAATTGCTGTATGTAGCGTGTAAAACAGTTTGCTATGATGCACGCGGTCGTGCGTCGTAACCGAAAACTCGGTTTTTAAAGACTGCTGACTTCATTGTGTTTTAACCTCAGTTGTAAAGGATTGTTTTAAGGATCCCATGGGATACCACTCGCAAACCGTTTTACACGCTGCAAATGGCGATTCACCTCCGCGAGAAACATGCCTCTATGAACAGTCAACGTGGCTTGGAGGAGCATGTGGCCTCTACGACAGACAAATATAAATGATGCCATTTTTTCTTGTGTTCCACCAACTCGGACGTGGCTCTGTGAGTTGTCGTCGTATCCAATGGTCTTGGAGTTGGTGGGTGTGGCTCCTTCCTGCGTGCGCCATAGGTGTCTTACTTTTCGGCGGCTCATGGGTGTTTTGCCTTAGTAAATTATATATATAGACTAGCAAAATACCAGCGCTTCGCAGCGGTGAAGTACTGCATTCAAATTTTTATTAAGAAGAAAATTAAACCTTTTTAAACTGTGGGACAATATGCCAATAATTATTTGTTAAGGATCTCTTTGTATACCATGTTGTCAGTTCGGCCCTCCGGTTGTAACATAACCAAGCTGTGCGCTGAGCTTACTCTTGAGCATGTAACTTACAGTTGGCCATGTGAACAGTAATCTTGTCTCAAATCTCACAGCTTGGATTGCTGCTGTCATAATCGGTTTGAGTTTCATGGTTTGTTTCAATTACGACAGTATTTGCAGGATTTGTTGTGTTGAAGTGACATTTGGCATCTGTCAAGCGTTGTAAGCACACAACCGGTTTCATTGATAAAATCACATCCAGCTTTTGAGAGTTTAAACATTCATAAACATCAAAGTGTCCACTACTGAAATCGTCACCTGTGAATCTAAGATGTTTAAGAGGCATTGGCGGTTGTCGAAAGGTGTAAAATATTTGGCCATTTCAGTACACTTGAAAGCGACAACCGAACAATTCAGCGGCAGCCATCAACTCACATGCAGAACCATAGGTGAAGGGCTTAAGCATTTCACTCTTCTAGTGCTCCTGTGTAGTATAATTATCTCCTGTACCGTCATCAGTCCACACCTTGAACCTGTCCCAGTCATTCAATACATAAGACAGAATGTTCCTCCGGATATCAAGAGTGACCCTGATATAGCCGTGCAATATGTAACAAAGAGAATGGAAAAGGTAGGTGGTATCTCCGGGCATGGAAACCACTCGGTAAGTGACAGTTCTTTGATCGATAGAATTTCTTGAAGATGGGCCCATATGTAACAAAGACTGTTGAAAAGTTCAATATGGCGGCTGACAGTGGCATCATACTACCGAAATAAGTACATACATTGGTTTCAGTTAGTGGAGGGAAGCCGCCTACCAAATTTCGAGAAGATGGGGCCATAAATAAGAAAGTTCCACATGGCGGACGTTGTTGACCGTTATGACCATTACGCGTAGAATTTCGAAAATTAAACCTGCTTAACTTTTGTAAGTAAGCTGTAAGGAATGAGCGTTGCAAATTTCAGCCTTCTACCTATACGGGAAGTTGGAGAATTAGTGATGTTGGAAAATTCAATATGGCGGCTGACAGTGGCATCATACCACCGAAATAAGCACGTACATTGGTTTCGGTTAGCTAAGGGAAGCCACCTACCAAATTTCGTGAAGATGGGGCCGTAAATAAGAAAGTTCAACATGGCGGACGTTGTTGACCTTTATGACCGTTACGCAGACAATTTCGAAATGAAACCTGCTTAATTACTGTAAGTAAGCTGTAAGGAATGAGCCTGCCAAATTTCAGCCTTCTACCTACACGGGAAGTTGGAGAATTAGCGACGTTGTAAAGTTCAATATGGTGGCTGACAGTGGCGTCATACCACCGAAATAAGTATGTACATTGGTTTCGGTTAGCGCAGGGAAGCCGCTTACCAAATTTAGTCAAGATAGGGCCATGAATAAGAAAGTTCAATATGGCGAACGTTGTCGACCGTTATGACCGTTACACGTAGAATATCGAAATGAAACCTGCTTAACTTTTTTAAGTAAGCTGCAAGGAATGGGCCTGCCAAATTTCAGCCTTCTACCTACACGGGCAGTTGGAGAATTAGTGACGTTTGGAAAATTCAATATGGCGGCCGACAATGGCGTCATATCACCGAAATAAGTACGTACATCGGTTTTGGTTAGCGCAGGAAAGCTGCATACCAAATTTCGTGAAGATGGGGCCATGAATTAGAAAGTTCAATATGGCGGACGTTGTTGACCGTTATGACCGTTACGCGTAGAATTTCGAAATGAAACCTGCTTAACTCTTGTAAGTAAGCTGTAAGGAATGGGCCTGCCAAATTTCAGCCTTCTACCTACACGGAAAGTTGGAGAATTAGTGACGTGTGGAAAATTCAATATGGCGGCCGACAATGGTGTCATCCCACTGAAATAAGTACGTACATCGGTTTTGGCTAGCGCCGGGAAGCCACCTACCAAATTTCGTGAAGATGGGGTCAGCCTTCTACCTACACGGGAAGTTTGAAAATTGGTGACGTTGGAAAATTCAATATGGCGGCCGACAATGGCGTCATACCACCGAAATAAATACGTACATCGGTTTTGGTTAGCGCAGGGAAGCTGCCTATCAAATTTCGTGAAGATGGGGCCATAAATAAGAAAGTTCAACATGACGGATGTTGTCGACCGTTATCGACGGTTATGACCGTTACATGTAGAATTTCGAAATGAAACCCGCTTAACCTTTGTAAGTAAGCTGTAAGGAATGAGCCTGCCAAATTTCAGCCTTCTACCTACACGGGAACTTGGAGAATTAGTGATAAGTGAGTCAGTGAGTGAGTGAGTGAGTCAGTCAGTGAGTCAGTGAGGGCTTTGCCTTTTATTAGTATAGATATTGTGTTGAGTAAAACTATCCATATTTAACCCCCCTTTGATTGTTCCAATGACAATGCATACTTTGTATTATGTTTTTGTAAATTGTTTAAAGACACCATCAGGACTACTATAATCAGTCATATTCTCTCTGTGACACATTGGCATTGTGTACTTTCAGCCAACAAATTATTCAGCAGATATGTGTAAAGAAATGTTACTGGAACTCTTTTATACCAACATCAATCTTCTTCTTCTTTCGGCTGCTCCCGTTAGGGGTTGCCACAGTGGATCATCTTCTTCCATATCTTTCTGTCCTCTGCATCGTGTTCTGTTACACCCACCATCTGCATGTCCTCTCTCACCAGATCCATATATACCTTCGCTTAGGCCTTCCTCTTTCCTCTTCCCTGGCAGCTCTATCCTTAGCATCCTTCTCCCAATATACCAATGCAATCTCACCTCTCTGACTTTGTCTCCCAACCGTCCAACTTGAGCTGACCCTCTAATGTACTCATTTCTAATCCTATCCATCCTCATCACACCCAGTGCAAATCTTAGCATCTTTAACTCTGCTACATCCAGCATTGTCTCCTGCTTCCTGGTCAGTGCCACCGTCTCCAGCATATAACATAGCTGGTCCTACTACCATCCTGTAGACGTTCCCTTTCACTCTTGCTGATACCCGTCTGTCATAAATTACTCCTGACACTCTTCTCCACCCATTCTACCCTGCCTGCACTCTCTTTTTCACCTCTCTTCCACAATCCCCATTACTCTGTACTGTTGATTCCAAGTATTTAAACTCATCCACCTTCGCCAGCTCTACTCTCTACATCCTCACCATTCCACTGACCTCCCTCTCATTCACACACATGTATTCTGTCTTGTTCCTACTGACGTTCATTCCTCTCTCTCTAGAGCATATCTCCACTTCTCCAGGGTCTCCTCAACCTGCCCCCTACTCTCACTACAGATCACAATGTCATCAGCAAACATCACAGTCCAGGGACTCCTGTCTAATCTCGTCTGTCAACCTGTTCATCACCATTGCAAATAAGAAAAGGCTTAGAGCCCTTTTATACCAACATCAGTATGTCTGCATAATGTGACTTCTCATTTTATTTTTAGCCAAGTCAAAAGTTTTCTTTCTTTTGTTCTTAGCTCTTCTGTGTATTTGTTTGTTATAATATTTATGTATTTATTATTTATTTATTTTATGATAAAAGCCAGATTTTCCTAATGGGACAAATAAAGTACTATCTATCTATCTATCTATCTATCTATCTATCTATCTATCTATCTATCTATCTATCTGTCTGTCTGTCTGTCTGTCTGTCTGTCTGTCTGTCTGTCTGTCTGTCTGTCTGTCATTCTACAAATGTTTAAAAAAAACTTTATTCAACTGGCTGTACTAGCTAGATGACATTTCAGATTAATTCCTTTAAAATAGAATAGTACCAGAAACATTTAACAAAATTTCCCAGTAGTGATATGTATGATCATTTGTGTTTTTAAAAAAAATAGTCCTACCTAGGGTTTCCTGTTGAGAATGTTTTCTCCTGATAAAAACTTCCATTGGTTATGGAGACCACGTAACCATCAAATACATTCTGTGCTTCAGACCAGTAGACTGTAATTGTGTTTGAGATCTTACTGTGATTTGCAGCTTTTACTTGACTTGGAACTGAATACAAATAAGAAATACGCTATTATTTAAAGTAGTCTTTGGTCTTAATTAAGTAAAAGTTTAGTTAAATAAAGAAGAATACAACCAAATTAGCTTTTACTTTAAACTAATCACATAAATATTTAAAGTGCCACAATAAAATTCATCATTACACAAATTTGATTGTAAAGACTTTACCAAGTTTGCAGTATATATCAATTATATTCTGCTACAATCACTTTTCTAGATGGTTAAATTGATCAACCTTTTATATTTGCAATTAAGTTAATATCATACATGACTATAACATAATGTACATATCTATTGATCCACATATACTGTACATCTATCATTTTCTCTCCCTGCATTATTACTCACAAGGTTCCAAAGAGGTGGATTTCATGCTAGCAATGCTAGTTATAAAGCAAAAAAATTAACCCTGAAAAGAGTAACAGTTGATCATAGGTACATTCCCATCCACAACTACACTTATTTCTACTACACATGAAAAGAGAACTAAAGTAAATCATGAAAAGCACATAGATACAGTGAAAAAGTGTTAAGTCTACACCAATAATGACTTGTTTGGCAATCAAAGCCACTTCCTTGTTACTATCATATGACAGTGCAAGTCCAATATAAAAGAAAAAAACAATACATTAGACCTGTTTCAACATCATTATAAAAAAAAACTAAGCAGACATTTTTTTGCATTTGAAATGCTACTTAATGTTATGACTTGGATGCATTTTAAATTTGTATCTGATTATTATGAACTTTTTTCAAAACTTTATACTATTTTTTGGGGTGCTGATTCTATTATAGATAATGTTCTTTTGTTTTTACATTATTATAATTCAAATGAAAAGTAATCACAGTTTTTACAACACAATTTTGTTTTTTTTAATTGACTCCACTATCTATAGATTTTTAGTAAAATATTGCTAGGGAGTTGTCACTCAGGAATGACCAAAGATCATCACTGTTGACATAACCAGATCAAGAGTATAAATATCATTACCATGTAGTTCCTGAGATTGCTAATTCCACTAAAGACTTTTTGGTGTATATTGCTTTGCTTACCATTTCTTAGATCATTTTTGCTTTGTTTTTGGCTTTGGCTTGTTTTTTTTAACTATGTTTCATCTTCTGGTCAATCTGTCTCATGGTATAGCTGAGCAGAACAATTAAAATGACCTGAAGATTCATCAGAATTTTCTAAAAAGTCAGGAGGAGTCATTATTGAAAGCTAACTGAAGTGCAATTTGCAAATATATCATGCATGTTTCACTTGTTCTCACTTAGGCCTGCTCTTATAATTTATGGTACATGCACTGGGCTGTGCATTAACTGTTGTAATACACTAAAATGTTCAGAAGATGGGGATGTTATCTTTATATCTATTTATGGCTAAATGATGACACTTTCTTTATATTTCACAGCTCTGAATTTTACACATTTACTCCCAAGAATTATATTGGATAAAGCTAAAAGTACAGTGCATTTTATTAATTACATGCATTACAAATTAAATTTCAAAGGAGAACTTATTGCAAATGTTAACAATGAATATGTCTAATTGGCCTAGTCATTTAACAGAAATTAGCTTATATTATATAGATACATCAATTTCATGTGTATTTATTTTTTCATTTATTAAGTCATAGTTTCAGTTTATTTGTTGCTGCAATTATAAAGCATTTGCTATAGGATTCCCAGCAGTTGTACTAAATTTTCAAAGCATCTTCTATTGGACTGAAAAAGACATTGGATTTTATTACTAAATGAACGGGAAAATACATTCCAGTAGATGCAGCATTGCAAATGTTAATGCTTAATACATTAAACAGGATGTAATTAATTATGTTATTTATATAGCACTTTTCTAAACTACTTAAAGTGTTTTACACAAACACTGGGGAACCACTTGAACCACCACCAATGTGTAGCATATACCTGGAAGATGCAATGGAAGCCATTTTTGCACCAGTACAATCATCACAAATTAGCTATTAAGTGGTGATAGGAAAAGAGACATAGTTAGCGAGTTTGGCACATCGGACAATTAGGGGACCAGAATGGACGAGGTCGAGATTGGTAATTTTATCCAGGACATCATGAAATATCCTACGCTTTTCAAAAGATACCCAAGGATTTTTTTATGATCACAGAGAGTCAGGACCTTGGCTGACAGAGCCAATTTTTAGAACACATGTCAAAGTCATTGCTTTGGGGCATTGGAATCTACACAAAGACCATAGGGTGAGTGCCCATGATGGCTTCAACAACACCTTTTCCAGTAACAGACCAACCTTTTCCTAGATGGTGTCTCATGCAAGTACTGGTCACTGGCAAGTACTGTCAGCACTGCTAAAAAAATTAACCTGGCAATATTTCAACATTTGTATGTGGAAGGGGCTTGAATATGAAGCCACGCATCAAGTCAATGGGCCTCAGTTGTAGTGCCATTTGGTTAATTGGATGTATCAAAACTACTATGTAACTACATACTTTTCTATATAAAATAACTGCATATAAAATATTAACAGGGGCAAATATTATTAGTTAACCAGACATTAAGCCCGTTACAATAACGGGCGCTAGAACAGTATTGCATAAACATTATTAGGAACAGTCTATATTAAATGGCAAGGGACCTTGACCTCATTCTGTTTGTTGTCTTAATTTTTTTGTTAAAAATATTTTTGCAAGAAGCCTAAAGTAAAATAATATTAAAAATAAAATAGAAATGTGTATGACAATACAGTAAGTATAATTAATATTGCCTTAGTGTAAAACTTTATAACAATCTGTAATACACAATATCTAAAGAAGATATTTAAGAAAATGTTTTTATTTTTTTACCTCAGGAAATTTTTCAATAAAATTTCATTATAGACAACATTTTTTGTAAACACTCTTGTTCAGGACCATCTGCAACATGACAACAACATCTGTAAAACTTCTAACTCTTGATAATGCAACATATAACTGACCGTGGCTGAATACTGGTTCTGGCAAGTAAATGGCAACTTTTTCTAAGGTTTGCCCTTGAGCTTTATTAATTGTTACGGCAAAGGCCAATATAACTGGAAATTGTCGCCTTCTTATGGTAAAGGGTAAATTAGTAGAGAATGGAGCCAAATCAATACGGGGAATATTCTGACGCTCATTTTCTTTTTTACAATCGATCTATTTGCTTGTATTTTTCTTTGTCTTTCAGCCATTCTTTTGTTGATGTTTACTTGCTGAGCTGACCGTTCTTCCAGGAGATGTTGCTTATATACGATTTGAGTGTCTGTGTCTTTAGTCCAACTTGACATGTCCTTTTTATTGGGGGGGCATGTTGTCAGTAGATAGTTAGTTGGTAAACATGCATGGGGCGGTATGTGTGGCGTCTCCCCAGCAATGGATTTTATGTGCGAGGCGGCGACTACCCAATCAGCACTTTCCCCAGCAATGCTGTCCTTTATTTGGTTATCATGCGCAGCCGCGGCTACGCCATTCACTGTGTGCCCTGCTTTCAGTGTGTGTGCGCCCACGGTCTCCCCAGCAATGATGTCCTTTATTTGCTTATCATGCACGGCCGCGGCTACGCCATTCACTGTGTGCTCAGCTTCCAGTGTGTGTTCGTCCACGATGCCGGTTGTGCGTGTCGCACCGAGCCTCGCACATGCGCACTTCACCAAAAGACACACACACACACGGACACCTGGACACACACAGGGGTTTTATTAAAGAGAATTAGGGCTGCTTAATGCTGAACATGCTACAAAGGTGATTTAAAGTTGATTTATTTAACATAAAAACTGCTAAAATCTTGACTTTCCATTAGCATCAAAGCCTAACATTAAATCTGTCTTAGTACACAGTTGATTTAAATAAATGTCTAAGAACAAAAAAACAAAAGTTACTAATTAGTTTTACACATTCAGAAGCACCATCTTCTTTCCTTCTTATCACAATCTGAAAAATAGCATCACCATCAGGTATAAAAAATATCATGTTTCATTCTATTTAATCATGGTTTTGTGTCATCGGTTCATTTGCTATGTTTTTTTTTTATTTCCTATTTGTTTTTTTAACTTAAAATGTGGTTAATGCTGATCCTTGATTGTTACTGTGAATGACGATATGCAGCTGAAAAAGTGTTGGCTTTTTCAAAAACACAAGGCTGTGCACTGTTAAAAAGTAGTTGAATAATCAATTTATCTCAGACTAACTGTTGCACCCCTAGTCTGCCAAAGTAATGGACAATGCTGTTTGACATTTTTCCACATATCTAACTGTGCACATTTTACCAAGGGCACCCCCTCCTGCCCACTCTTCTAACAGGGCACAATTCATGAAGACAGAAAACCACCCATCTGCAAATACTATCTGTGGCTTATCAATGGACTTAAAAATGTTTATTAATAATACTTTTTATTTATAGGGCACTTTACATTAGCAGTAAATCTCAAAGTGCTACATAAAACGTTTAAACAAAGACAAAGCAAGATAAAAACAGAGATAAAACAACAATAATTTTAGCATTTTTGTTAATACGCTTTCTTAAATAGAAAAGTCTTTAGCCTTTTTTTAAAACAGCCCACAGTCTGGTGTGTTCTTAGGCTCTCTGGTAGGGCATTCCAGAGCCATGGAGCAGCGGCTGCAAAGGCTCGGTCACCCATTGTATGAAGTTTGGTCACAGGGGACGAAGGTGGTGGGTATTTGCAAAACGGAGGTTTCTTGCAGTGGACTGTAGTATTATGAGTTCCTTCAGATATTGTGGAGCATTTCCATGGACACACTGGTGAGTAAGCAGACAGAGTTTGTATTCGATACGGAGGTGGATAGGGAGCCAATGAAGTGACCGAAGGATTGGTGAAATGTGTTCATATTTGCGCACCCTCATCAGGATTCTTGCAGCACTATTTTGAATTTGATGGAGCTTTTGAAGGCTTTTGCTTGGGATCCCGATAAGGAGTGCATTACAATAATCCAGCCTGGATGAAACAAAGGCATGAACCAGTTTATCAGCATCACAGAGGGAGAGGTAGGGATGGAGTTTGGCTATGTTTCGGAGATGAAAAAATGCGTGATGGACATGTGCCTCAAATGTCAGATGGGAGTCTAACTTGACACCCCAGATTTGTAACAGAAGGAGAGAGGGTAATAGTATGGTCAGAAAAGGAAATACAATTTACTGAGGAACGAAATTGATGAAAGGTGCCAAATAAAAGAGCTTCAGTCTTAGTGCTGTTCATCTTGAGGAAGTTCTTGGACATCCAGACCTCAGTCTCATCCAAGCAGGAGGAAAGAGTTGATGAAGGTGTAAGAGAAGTCAAATCCAGTATCACACAGAGCTGCGTATCATCGGCATAACAGTGGAATGAAACTCTATGCTAGCGGCCCAGGGGTAGTATATAGATATTAAAAAGGGTCGGCCCAAGGACTGATCCTTGTGGGATCCCACAGATGACAGTGTAGGTATGAGATTTAGCGTCCCCCAGGGCCACATACTCAGCCCTATCAGTAAGATAGGACTCAAACCACTCCAAAGCAAAGCCAGAAAGTCCAATCATATAGTGAAGACGATGAAGGAGAATATTATGATCTACCGTATCAAATGCAGCTGTGAGGTCCAAGAGGATAAGGAGTGATGGAGAGCCCTGGTCAGCAGCCATCAGGAGGTCATTGATGACTCTGACCAGGGCTGTCTCTGTACTGTGAGTGTTCAGAAACCAGATTGAAATTTTTCAAACAGATTGAATTTTTTGAGGTGATCCTGAAGCTGAACCTAAACAACCTTCTCTAAAACGTTAGATAAAAATGGAAGGTTGGAGATCGGACGATAGTTTGCTAACACTTCAGGATCCAAAGAGGATTTTTTCAAATGAGGTCTAATAATTGCAGTTTTCAAGGCCAGTGGGACTAAGCCATTCTGGAGAGAGTGATTAATGATATCAGCAATAAGAGGACTTAAGTCTGATACATTAGCTTTTACCAGAAGAGTAGGAAAGGGGTCCAAAGAACATGTTGAAGGCCTCATCCTCTGCATTATGCCCTCAACTTCTTTAACTGTAATACAGCGGAACTGGGAGAGGCAGCCCATTGGCGATGGAGAGCTAGAGACAGACAATGAGAAGCGGATGATGTCTACCTTAGGGGTGAAATATTCAATAAAATTATTGCACTGCTCCTCTGTGGAATTATTACAGGCGAAGTTATGATGATTTATTACGGAAAAAGTTGTTTGGAATTTCCAGGTCTGTTGTTGATTAAATTTGAATAATATTGAGATCTGGCAGTGGTCAGTGCTCTGGAGTAGTTTTTTTTGATGTTCCCGATAAGCTAGTTTGTGGACCATTAAACTGGTTGCAACTAAACACCTCTTCAACTGCTTTAATCTGTCGAAGCTTACTTGTAAACCATGGGGCAGATTTTACAAAAGGATGTTCTGGAGCCCATTGTTGTAATGATCGCCTAATTCATTGACAGAAGAAAGGTGTGGAGCAATAGAAAAATTCTTAATGTCAGCATTTAAATCAGTCAAATTTATGTTTTTCAAGTTCCTGAAGCGGATGCAGCGCTGTGGTTTAGAGTGCATTGAATATGTGGGTAGATCCATTGAAACAATTTTGTGATCAGAAACACCCAGATCAAATACTTGAAGGTCAGAGATGAGGACTGAGTCAGTGATGACTAAATCGAGGGTATGGCCCTTGTTGTGAGTGGGGACCTCAATAAGTTGCCTCAGATTTAGGCAGTCCAGAAACAGAATAATTGGAGGGTGTGTCCACATGAATTTTCAAGTCTCCAAGAATGAGTACATTTGATGATGTTGTACAGAAAGATGAGAGCAGCTCATTCATTTCCGTAATGAAATCGGGGTGTTGTTTTGGTGGTCAGTAAATAAGAAGTATTGTCATAAAAAGTGGATGCAGGCATTCAAAAGTTGAGAATTTTGTAAGGGGGTGAAGTGATAATTGCAAACCTGTCCAATGGATTATAGCCAGACCACCGCCACGTCCAGAGCTGCGGGCCTTTTCGAAGTAGGTGTACCCAGGAGGGCAGGAATTGTTGAAAACTGAGTATACCTTGGATTTATGTCAGGTCTCAGTCAAACAAATAATGTCAATCCCCCTGTCTACAATGTGATTATAAATTAGGCAGCTTTTATTTGTCAGGGACTGAACACTAAAAAGTTCAACTTTGATGTTTAGCGAGGTGTTGCTTTTAACCAGAGGACGAAGAAAGCTGAAACCCACTCCAGGCTTTCCGTCTCACCTGGACCGCCGCCGGGTAGTGTTTTTAGTCTCCATGGTGATGGTACTCAGATGACGTGTTCGGGCTGCTTCTGAGCAAGTTGCTGCTGACCAAAAGGATGGTATGGAGCTCCCGGTCTTGATGTAAACAAAACGCCGGCCAGACCCCCTATGGACGTAGCGGGGGCGATGGAGGAGTCCAACTTGTTTGATGACTGTGATGTCTAATGTAAGGCTGTAGTTGTTGAGCTCCAACAGTTGCGATGGCAGATACTGAAGTATGCCAGGGAGTGGAGGAGATAGGTCCCGATGTAAATTGTTGGCCGAAGTCCTCATGTGCACAGTTGGACAGCTGTGGTGCAAATTGCAGACTCCAGAAGCAAGACAATCACCAGCGACAAAGCCGACATCCAGGAAATATAATAGTGGACAGTATACCAGAGGAAATTCTGCCATCCACTGCAAACGCAAGTAGTATCAGTCAGTATCAGTCAGTTGGAGACCGATTCAGGCCAGCGCCGATAACACAACACAAGACGAGCCAACAATTGCCGCAGGTAGGATTTCTCCCAAAAGCTATGATATTAAACGCTGTAAGGTGTTAGCAGCAAATTACAGCCACTAAATGCTAGAGTTCTGTATAATATCCAGAAAAACAGCTATAATCAAACAACATTCAAGTAATGCAAGTACTTAAATAATACTTAAATAATGAATATAGCGTGGAGAAGTGGCGAGCAGCCAGCGCCTGCATCCTCTCCCCTGCTACCTCCTTGACCAAAAGGCAAAACTAGGTCCCAAGGTTACAAAGGGTTGAGAAATACTGCTCTAAGGTAAATGTAGTAACTGACCTTTGATGACATGGTGCTTTTATCAATGTTCTTATTAAAAACTTTGTGAGCATTAATGAATTTAACTGTAAGCAGCGCATTAGCTGATGAGAACTGTAGTCTCCATAAGGGGTTTGGGTAATACTGTATATAATAAATATCTTTCTTAATGGATCAATTGCATGAAATCGACTACGCTCACAGTCACACACCTGGTGTACTTTTCTTTGAGCTTCGCTGAACTTTGCTGCATTCAGTTTGCATCTGCCAATGGCCTTCAATTGCATAAGCTTTCATGAACCATTTGTCCATGAGATCACTGTCAGCGCTATGGCAAAATGGGGAACGAATTTCAATCAAATCTGTGAAGGCATTTCATATACAGTATATAGAGGTTTATGTATATATACAAATACAATATTTTACAATATACAAATATTGTCACACGTGCAATTTGGAGTGAGTTGAGCAGACCAAGTGGAAGTAATTACCCAACAGGCCAGAGGGTGGCAGGGTGCACTAAACCTACCTATGAAGAGGACAATTTTACCGAATGACTAATTTTTTTGGATGAATCAACTTTCCATCTCTCTGGTAAGGTTAATCGCCACAATGTTAGAACAATGTTATACTGTATATTCCCAAGCAGCATAAGCTGTTTAACATGTGGAGATGGATACAGTTAATATGCAGGTAGTAGTCAACAAGCACATGTGACATTTTCTCCATATAGCAATCACTCAGCAAACTTTTGGCATTTTTACTCACATTCTCTGTTTCCCTCTCAAAACCACCAACAAGACAAAAGCTGACATCATTTCCACCTCACTGTCATCTCCACCTCTTCTGTCCAACTGGAATAAAAATCTAACATGATGTGAACAGGTTGTCATTTGACCAAAAATGCCTGAAGATGTCACATCAACTTGGAACCATTTCCATCTTAACCACAAATGAAAGGCATTTCACCAGAATTCTAAAAAAAATTTTTTTGTGCTTCAACATGATAAGGTAGGATCTCCTGGCTAGAGTCCAAATCATTTTGTGTCAAGCTTATCTTATTAAATCGAGAAAAGTCAAGCAAAATGACACCTTTTATTGGCTAACTAAAAAGATTACAATATGCAAGCTTTCGAGGCAACTCAAGCCCCTTCTTCAGGCAAGATGTAATCAAATCGATAATGTATACATAAAAACGCTCAAGTTATTTAATCATTTTCACATCCTTGTTTGCACTTAGAGCTACAAGTGTTGTGCACCTATTCATTATTACAGCCTTTATTCCACAAATAGCAGGACATGGTGTTATGGGTTTTTATATACTAAAATGGTTTTCTACACTTGACTCTGCTTCATTCTAAAAAACTAAGCAGCCAATTTCTTTGTTTTTCTGCACACAGTCCCTAAAACGTGCAGACGATAATATTATGCATCAAAATGTTTTTTTTTTTCAAAAAGTGAATGAAAGCCTTGGTATTGAAGGTTTATTGAAATGGAATTTGCAAATACATCATGCAGTCACATACATATCATATTGTTCATTGCTATCAGCCCCATTCTTATAACGTACTGTATAGTAAGGCTGTAGTAAAACCTCACTGATGTTAACCACTGGTTAGTGACTAAGGCCAATAGCACACTACATGGCTTCTGAGAGTATGGCAAACTTAATGACTGCATTTTCTGAATCTTGTCACCTTAAGGATGTGACATTATGCATCACATTCAATAGCAGAATACAATACTGTCTTGTGCCCTTTTCGCAAAATTTCAAATTTCGAAAGTTTCTCAATTTTAACACATTCAGAATGCCACTTAACATGCTACCTGACAGTACCAGTGTCTGCATGAATGCTTGCCTAGTATGATGAGTTTATTTTCCTTATCCCAGTTTTGTCTTCTTATGACAAATACAAGACATTGGACACACGTCTCTATTCCGTTTGTGTAAACCAAAACAGCGAGTTTCTTTCTTTTCTTGTAGTAGCACTGTACACATAGCATTTCACAAGCCTGGCAGTAAAACTTAAAGTGATGGTCTACTCCAGCTTATTCTTATAAGCCTCTGACTATAGTAAATTGTCAGTTATTCCTACATTCACCATTTTTTCTTGGTCATTTTGGCATTCTTTACTTATAGCTGTTTATAGAGATTTTATAATTTTAATATAAACAGGAAATATATCCCAAAATCAAGTATATAGAACAGAGAATGAAAATACAACTATGCTAGTCCCATGAGCTATTATAACTGCATGAACTCAGAATAAGTCATCAAAGAGCAAAAGAAGAGACCACAGAAGTGAGTTTTGAATCAAAATTCAGTAAACAGAAACAAATCCCACGTACAATAATATATTACCTGTTGTAATACTTATTACTATCTTAACTGACTAAACTCTCGCCTTCAACAAAGGATATTTTTAAAGTAAAACATTTATTTCTTTAGTCAGTGGTGGTAAAACATAGTAATACTTTTAATATTAAAAACTAACCTACATAAAAATGATTTTTCCATTAAATATTTTCATACATTACTATGATTAATGTTTTAATTTATTTGACATTTACAATTTCTTGTATAGAGTTTATTTTTCACATACCCCAACTTACTAAGAGTTTTAGGGTCAGAGCACAGGGTCAACTATTTGTACAGCACCCCTGCAACTATTGCAGGTTAAGGGGTTTGCTCAAGGGCCCATTTTCTTCTATCACTGCAAGAATTCAAACCAGCAACCTTTGATTTACTGACCCAGATTCTTTATAAACACAGCCACCACTCTACACTACATTTCACAGGTTTGATAATGGTGTTGTTGTTGAATAATGGCATTTAATTCCTGTCCAGTAATGATGCCTTGTGTCTGCTACTGTGCTAACCCGGAACATTTTAACAGCTACTTTGACAATGACATATTTGATTCCATATTTTTCTTTAAATTAATTTTTAATGTAAATAAAATTTTTAACATGAAAAAATTACCTGTCTGTACTTTGTGATACACCTGAATGCTGTCTTTAAAGTTTTCTTTTTCTGTTCTTATAGAAAAATGATATAGCTTCCCAGGAATAAGACTGCTGAAGACAACTTTCTCTTGTTCAACCTTCTGAACCTAAAATATAGAAGAAATGTGTTTTATATTTTACAAATATGAATGTGTCTTTCAAAAACATGATGAGGTAATACATAAATAAAAGAAGATGTATCAAGATTAAAATAACATATTTAGGATAAATCTATGATTTATCAGTTAAACAGATCAAGACATGAATGATTCTTCTTCTTCCTCTTTCGGCTGCTCCCATTAGGGGTAGCCACAGCAGATCATCTTCTTCCATATCTTTCTGTCCTCTGCATTTTGTCCATCATCTGCATGTCCTCTCTCACCACATCCATAAATGTTCTCTTAGACCCTCCTCTTTTTCTCTTGTCTGGCAGCTCTATCCTTAGCATCCTTCTTTCAATATACTCATCATCTCTCCTCTGCACATGTCTAAACCAACGCAATCTCACCTCTCTGAATTTGTCTCCCAACCGTCCTCCTTGAGCTAACCCTCTAATGTACTCATTTCGAATTCTGTCCATCCTCTTCACACCCTGTCTAATCTCGTCTCTCAACCTGTCCATCACCATTGCAAATAAGAAAGGGTTCAGAGCCGATTCCTGATGTAATCCCACCTCCACTTTGAATGCATCCGTCAATCCTACCGCAGACCTCACCACAGACAGACTTCCCTCGTACATATCCTATACAACTTTTACATACTTCTCTGCCACTCCTGAATTCCTCATACAATACCACAACTCCTCTCGAGGCACCCCGTCATATGCTTTCTCCAGGTCCACAAGGTCCAGGTCTGAACTTCTCCATCAACACCCTCAGAGCAAACATCACATCTGTGGTGCTCTTTCTTGGAATGAAACCATACTGCTGCTCACAAATCATCACCTCACTTCTTAACCTAGCTTCCACTACTCTTTCCCATAACATCATGCTGTGGCTCATCAATTTTATCCCCCTGTAGTTACTACAGTCCTGTACATCCCCCTTACTTAAATATCGGCACCAGTACACTTCTTCTCCACTCCTCAGGCATCCTCTCATTTTCCAAGATTCCACTAAACAATCTGGTTAAAAACTCCACTGCCATCTGTCCTAAAAACCTCCATGCTTCCACAGGTATATCTTCTGGACCAACGGCTTTACCATTCTTCATCCCCTTCATAGCTGTCCTTACTTCCTCCTTGCCAATCCACTGCACTTCCCGATTCCCTATCTCCACATCATCCAACCTCTTCTCTCTTTCTCATTCTTTTCATTCATAAGCCTCTCAAATTACTCTTTCCATCTGCTCAACACACTCTCCTCGCTTGTGAGTACGTTTCCATCTTTATCTTTTATTACCCTAACCTGCCGCACATCTCTCCCAGCTCGGTCCCTCTGTCTAGCCAATCGGTACAGATTCTTTTCTCCCTCCTTAGCGTCCAACTTCTTATACAACTCATCTTTTTCTTTAGCCTTCGCCACCTCTCTCTTCACCTTGCGCCTTTTCTCCTTGTAATCTTGTCTACTTTTTGCATCTCTCTGACTATCCCACTTCTTCTTTTCCATCCTCTTCCTCTGTATACTCTACGGTACTTTCCCACCAGGTTTCCTTTTCCTCATCTGTCCAGATGTCACATCAAGCACCCTTCTTGCTGTCACCCTTACTACATCTGCTGTAGTTTCCCAACGGTCTGGTAATTCTTCACTACCACCCAGTGCCTGTCTCACCTTCTCCCTAAACTCAACCTTGCAGGCTTCCTTTTCAACTTCCACCATTTGATCCTTGGCTCTGCCCTCACTCTCTTTCTCTTCTTGATCTCCAACATCATCCTATAGACCATCATCCTATGCTGCTTAACTACACTTTCCCCTGCCACTACTTTGCAGTCTTCAATCTCCTTCAGATTGACTCTTCTGCACAGGATGTAATATACCTGTGTGCATCTTCCTCCAGTCTTGTACATCTGTTCCTGACTCTTCTTAAAATATGTATTCACCACAGCCATGTCCATCCTTTTGGCAAAATCCACTATCCTCTGACCTTCTTCATTCCTTTCCTTGACACCATTCCTACCCATCACCTCTTCGTCTCCTCTGTTCTCTTCACCAACATGTCCATTGAAATCTGCTCCAATCACCACTTTCTGTCCCTTGAGTACACTGTTCATCACTTCTTCCAACTCACTCCAAAAATCTTATTTCTCATCCATTGCACACCCAACCTGCGGGGCATATGCACTAACAACATTCATCATCACACCTCCAATTTCCAGCTTCATAATCATTACTCTGTCTGACACACTTTTCACCTCCAGAACACTCTTGACATACTGGTCCTTCAGAATAACCCCTACTTCATTTCTCCTCCTATCCACACCATGATAGAACAATTTGAATCCACCTCCGATCCACCTTGCCTTACTCCCCTTCCATTTAGTCTCTTCCACGCACAATATACCAAACTTCCTTCTCTCCATCAAATCTGCTAACTCTCTCCCCTTAATAGTCATACTGCCAACATTCAAAGTTCCTACCCTCGGTTCCACTCTCTTTATCTTCCTCCTCTCCTCCTGCCTCCCGACACGTCTCCTCCCTCTTCTTCTCCTTCTTCTTCGCCCAACAATAGCCCAATTTCTGCCAGCACCCTGTTGACTAACAGTACTGGTGGCGGTCATTGTTAACCCGGGGCTCGACCGATCCAGTATGGAAATTTGTATTGTTGTTCGCATATTGATTTGGCAAAATTTTGCACCGGATGCCCTTCCTGATGTAACCCTCCCCATTTATCCGGGCTTGGGACAAAGAAACACACTGGTATGTACATCCCCTGTGGCTGGGTTATCAAGACATTAATGATTAATAATTTGAATTACAACAAAGGCCAATGTTGGTGAAAAATATAAATTCTGAAAAGTAAACATGCATATTGTAATACCAAAGATATGATTGCAAAGTCAGTAAAGGTTTTTGTCTGAGGTATTGAAATTGTAGTATTAAGAGACTGTCATTTCTCTTTTCTTGAATGTGTCTTAATTTTTAAAAAACAATCAAAGATTGCATGACAACTATGCAATAGAACAGTTCCTATTAACATTTGCCATTTTCATTTGCAGACTTATGAAAAATGAATACTATGTAAAATGATTTGTGAGTTTTCAGCACTCAAAAGATTTTGAATAACTAAATATACTGTCATAGTGTAAAATACAAGGGTTAAGATCTGTGTCTTTGAAAGGCTCTGGTTTTCAATTAAAAAAATATATGCCAATCCACAAAAAATATTTTACGCTTAATATGGGAGGAAAAAATGCAAATAACTATTGAACTCTTCCAAATGCAAACAAAAAAAACACATAAACAAATATGCCGAAAAGACTAAATGCACATACCATATAGTTAGGCACACAGTTGAGACAGATCACTTCATAATTCTGAAACATGCCTTCTGCTCTGTCCCAAAGAATCTCTGCTGTTGTTTCAGAAACATTGCCCTCTTTGATATTTGTTGGTGGTGCTAAGCCTAGAAATTGTAAATACAACTCATTTATTGGTAACACTTTAATTGCACTGCAAAAATGCATCTATTACTCATTAACTGTTATGAAGCAAGGCCTTCACAAACACTTCTTTGAGTCTCCATAACACTTACATGAGTGAAGTGTTTATACATCTCAGCAATGTGCCCCATTAGCAAAACTTCACTATGGAATGGTCTGGGGTGGCTTAATTGAGACACATTTCTCTTGATATTACATATTTAGTATTATACCTGTGAATCCTTAATATTAACAAGTCATTTTACCATTATGTCAATATGCCGTGGTGCACAGAGATGAATAACCGATCTACTGATGTTTTATAAGTGTTAAGAGGACCTTAAGAAGCCTTTGTTAAAGTCTTGTTACATAACAGCAAATATGTAATAGATGCATTTTTGCAGGACCTGGAGTACCCTGGAGAAAAAAAAAACTCACACTAGCCAAAACCAGAATATGCAAACTACAGACAAACAGTGACCGGGGTAAGGTTTAGCATCCAGGGCTCTGAAGGTGAAAGGGCACTTTTATAATTTATGTCATAACATTTAACTATTGTATTGGCCAGAAGCATGTGTCCTCTTTGCATCAGGAGCCAGCAAGAAACTATCCCCGGATGGAGTGTTAGTCCTTGCATTGCCTATTTACTCACACACCCACACTAACAGAGGGTAAATCTGGAAATGACAATCAAGCTTATCATGCACATTTTTAGGAGGGAACTGGGAGAAAAACGGGAGCACCCAAAAAATTGACCAGACAGAATTCAGATAAAACATTTGAACTACACAAATATTGACCAGCTGTAGGATTTGAACTCAATGCATGAAGTAGCAACTCTAACCACAGAACCGCCATCTTACAATATAGTACACAGTTCATTTATATTTAACTCATGAACAAGTCACAGTTCAGTTTAATTCAACTTCTTTGGTTGTTGTTCATCTTCTCTTTTCTTTATTTTAACATTGACTGTTCCATTTATGCCATTATATATGCTATTATAGGTAAACACTTTCAGCTCAAAATTATACACCTAAAAAGAATTTGGTGGTTTGGATCTCTAGATACATTCTAGATGAGTGGTTATCAACTCCAGTCCAGGGAACCACAGTGGCTGAAGGATTTTGTGATAAACAACTGCATTAAATTGTGGTGTTGTTTTTGTTAATTGTGTTTTGCCCTTTATCATTATTTTTTTTAGTTTTCTTAACATTTTGATTTTGTATATTACTATTATAATAACTTAAATATTATCTAAACATTATCTTAAATTACTGAACTTTGGATTTTCGTCAACTTAGAGTTGCACACTGTGGTGCAATGTTGTACCACATATTATTACCACATATACCACATATTATTCTCCTTATAACACAGAAAAATCTGTTTATTGGTATTTTACAGATGATCCAATTAAACATAGATTTACATTACATTGCTTTTTTTAAATATACAATGTAATTTCATTTTCAAAACTTCTTAATCCAATTCCTGACCTCCTGGCTGAAGGAGGTGTTGTTAGTGCATTTTAGTATGCCATGTATGTGTTTTAACATATAATATAAGCATTTCAAACATTTAATTCATTGCATGGACTGCCTAAATGTGCAACCTGTAAACATGTTTGCTTTTTGTGGTAAGTTAATGTAAAACACAATTAATTCAGTGTTAGCACTGAAAAATAAAATAACACTTAAAACTTATAACTCCTTGCATACAGGCTGCAATTCCATTTTAGTCATGCTATATGACACCCTTACTGAGACTCTAGACTTGAACCCATGCAATAAACAATATAGTGAATAATGAATATTTGATTTGTTCCAAATTAAATTTGCAAGGGGCTGTAGTTTACCCAGGCAGCAATGTGTGTAAGACCAGTAATAATCATGAACATGGTTTCAGAAGTCACAAGAGCATACACCCACGTGTAGGCTGATTAGCTGAACTTTAATGCTCCAATGCCAATGAGAACATATAGCAATCCCACTCTGTAGGTCACTGTACTCTATGCAAATTAACTCAAGCACACAGCCGCATTACACACCTAAGCCACATCTGAAATCTGTCACCATGTGTGCAAGGGTTTGTGCTACTCAGAAAGTAAAACAGGATGATTGATTTTGGATTTGGGTTTCAAATTTGCCATTATCATTTGGCCTCGGTCAATTAAAAAAAATTTGGGTTTGTGCTTCCATTTCATGCCTGTGCAGCTCAGCTCAAAGTAAGACCTGCAAGTTATTCATTATCTGGACATACAATGTGTACACCGCTGGTTAAATGTTACTGCCAAAACTTTTCCAGAACATTTTGCTCTGAACTAAACTGAAGTAATAGAAGGACTCAATAGACAAGATGCACATGAAAAATACTTGAGTAAACATTCTAATCAAAAAATGGTAGAGACAGAAAAAAAACATATGCAATTGTGCTCACTTTGACATACATGCTTAAAATGATGCAGTCATTTTCATATTAATTGCCAGAAAAAGCAATCAGTGACATTATTGAGCTGGTGGAGGAGCTCAGATCTGATGAATCAACACAGTCACTAGAGTAGTGGCTGGCTATACAAGTTGATTCCATTGTGCTGATTCTTAGGACTTAGAAGGATTACCATTTGGCACCTTTTTTAAATTCTATGGAGATAAGATATGGCCGGGATAGTTCATGGACCATTACCTGGCCAGTAGACCACTTTGTTGGAAGAAAAGAGGGAGAATAGTTACATGGACTATTTCATTCCATGACATAATAGACCTCTTGGATGGTGGTGACTACATGGATGCCTGCAAGCTAGTTGCAGTCTGGCAGCACAGCCCTGTGGCGTTACATCTGCGCTTCTGGGGGTGGGGGAAGGAGCTGTAGAGACAAATCATACTCATTTCAGAGAGCTTCCTCCTGAAGTACATCCAGCTGGAAGTACTCCCAGGTCCTTGACCAGGGTGATTAAAGTTGGGAGACAGTGTACAAGCATTACCAAGAGGAAAGAGATGAAAGGAGAATGGAGACAAATAAGGAATTGTAAATTTTTTATATCACATGTGTAGAATTATCTTGTAATAAATCATCATTTAAGTTTATGTTTGAGCTGGTGTATTGGAAGTTTTTCAGGCTCAGTGGCACCCCCTACAGGTCACATGAAATATCAGTGCGAAGGTGAAAAAAAAGTCTTAAAACTTTCACTTTGAAGTGGTAATATTATTAATTTCAGGAAACAAACCTTTTGTGTTTCTTAGGTATATTTATGACAACAAAAGGAAATTGACCCTACACATTCCTGACCCTACTTCCCCTGACATGAAGTTCACTTGTCCTGTTCCTATTCACTTGTCTGTTTACAGCTAATATTTTGCATTGAGTTTTCATGTAAATATTAAACTACAATAGCAAAAAAAACACAAATGGCTCAAACGTTTTAATGTAACATTACAGTTCTATCAAAATGATTTTAAAAATCTGTATATCCAGGCCATGAAAATAAAATAAATTAAAAAAAATTGTGTTTACAGTTTCCATTGACCTCAATAAGGGGCTTAGTCAGGTCAGGGCAGGAAAAATTTAGGAGCAATGTTTTGTGCGTCTTTTTTGTATCGGGGTAGAAGATGATGGGGAATGTTGTTATTATACTAGAAATAGTCCCCATACTGATGCATGATTCACAACAAATATATTCAAATATATTCTTGAAAGACATGCATTTTAAATCACTGTGAGTGAGTATAAAATAATAGCTTATTCATCTAAATCCTGTGACAATTTTGCAATAAGTACTCATATCATTTACAATCTAATCAAAAGCAATTGCAGCATTCATGAAATGAGCTCAGAAAACCACTAACCTGTGGCTGAAAGGCTGCCACAAAGGAAGACAGGCAATTAGGTGAAGAGCACAGATTATTTTAAAATGCTAACATCTCACAAACTAATATAAATATATTATATATACATATATATATATATATATATATATATATTGTCAGGGATGCCAGGGGCCATGACCCGGCCGGGACGCCAGGAGGGACCGGAAAAGGGTCAGAGCCCTGCCTGGATCACGTGGGGTTTGCCTTCGGGTTGCTTTGGGGCCACGGGTCAAGGGCATGGAAGCCTTTCCCTGTAGGGGCCCGTGGTCACCGCCAGGAGGCACCCCAGTGCCTTGGGACTTGTTGCCCCAGCACTTCCGCCACACCAGGAAGTGCTGGGGAAGATTTATGACGGCGCCCGGAGAGCAGCCGGGAGGACAGCCGGCACTTCCGTCACGCTGGGGCGTGGCCAAGAGAGGAATGCCGGGAACACCTGGTGCTCATCCGGGACTTGTATAAAAGGGGCCGTCTCCCTTCATTCAGGGCTGGAGTCGGGTGGAAGCAGGACAAAGCTCAGGAGGAGAGTGGAGGCGGCCCGAAGACAAGGCATTGTGGCCAGGACTGTTTGGGGTTTTGTGCACGTAATTAGGGTCTGTGTGACCAAATAGACTGGGGTCTTTGTGACCATAATTTGTAAATATTGTATTAAATAAGCGTGTGGTGGTTTGAGAAACAACATGTCCGCCTGTCTGTGCCCGGTGCCGTTCACATATATATATATATATATATATATATATATATATATATATATATATATATATACAGTGATCCCTCGCTATATCGCGGTTCGACTTTTGCGGCTTCACTCCATCGTGGATTTTAAATGTAAGCATATCTAAATATATATCACAGATTTTTCGCTGGTTCACGGATTTCTGCGGGCAATGTGTCTTTTTACTTCCTGTACATGCTTCCTCAGTTGGTTTGCCCAGTTGATTTCATACAAGGGAAGCTATTGGCGGATGACTGAGAAGCTAACCAATCAGAGCACGCAGTTAAGTTCCTGCGTGCTGAATGCAGTGTTAACCAGGAAGTCTCGTCTCGCTCATTCAGCATCAACGTGTTTCACTGTGTAAAGAGTTGTGCTCTTTTGTTTTTATCTTTGTGCATAGTCAAGCCCTTCATTATGGCTCCAAAATGATCTGCTACTGCTTCAGGGGCCGTTCCCAAGCGCAAACGGAAGATGTTAACGATTGCCGAAAAGGTAAACGTTTTGGATTTGTTGAAGGCTACGATTCTTTTTATTTAAAAAGTAGGAAAGGAATATAAGATCAACGGCCGCAATGTCCTTTTAACCAGGTTGCAAAACAAGTTGTAAGTGGATGTAATAAGGCAGTAGTCTGGATGGAATCTGCTTTAGGGATTTGGATTGAAGACTGCCAGAAGGAGAACAACGGCAGTGCTTCACATTTGCCTGAAGAGGCTCCTTTGGAAGAGCTGTAACGCTCTCCTTTGTTGTGCAGTAAAATTAAACTCATTGTTATCGGACAAGTCATCGTGTCATTGTTGGTGAGTAACCATAATTAATTTTCTATTTACAGTACTTAGTACATGTATGTACGTTTAGTGTCACTGTACACACATTTACTGTATACTATTTTTCTTGCATTGTACGTAATTATTGCTGGTGGCCTGTCTATCGTAATGGCTGTAACATATGTGATATCGGAGACACTTAATATCTTTAAAATAATATTTAGGTTTTACTGTATATAAACAGTGTGTTTATATACATAATTTCAATGAATCTTACCTAATATCTAAGAGAATACAAAGGGATTATGCTGTATAACTCTGCGGGGAATATTTATAAACAGTGTGGGAGAGTTTATAAGGGCTTAAAATATATAAAAATAACCATACAAACATATGGTTTCTACTTCGTGGATTTTCACCTCTCACGGGGGGGTCTGGAATGCAACCCCCGCGATCGAGGAGGGATTACTGTACTCCAATTCGGGGGGTCGGGATGCATTGCCACCCCACAGCCCACCCGTCGTGCGGTGGAGCCTCTGCCAAGACCAAGAGAGAAGGGGGCCACCGCGCCATCCTTCCCACCTGTCCTCTCAACCTTGCGGAGCCGATGGACAGTACCAGAGCCAAAGCAGAGAGGTACTGTGCTCTATCACATCCCCAGGCGGTTCCTATTATGGGAGTGGTGTTGCTAAATGGACACTCGGTGGTGGCACTGTTTCACTCCGGGAGTAACATCACCATTGTTGCTCACTGTTATGTTCTACCGCCACAATGGATGGTTTAGAGAATGAACATGACTTGTTTACATGGGGAGACCAGATCGTACAGGTCTGCGAAGTGTTACATCTCCTGGAAGGGGAAGCTGAAACAACTGCTCATCGCTGTTTTGCCCAAGCCTCTCTTTTAGCTTGCACTCGGACAAGACTGGTTGGAGAATAACCGAGGTAGAACCCCACAACTAGCCTGGGTCTGATTATGGAGGGTCAAGGGGCTCTCCCAGCTGCTCCCATACCGTGCACTTCAGCAACTGTTGATGATGTGGACAGCTGGGGGGAATCCTCTTTGGCGATGGACCCTGACCCGGAAGTGCAACCAGTTGGGGCTCCAGGTCGGAGAGACGTTCCCTCGGACAACCCACCTGATCCACTCACCAGCATATAGTATCAGTTTCGCTCTACACCGGCGTCATTTAAAAGACAGCAGTGGAATGATAATGTCCTGAAGTTTGTCAGGGATGCCATCGTTTCCGTAGACGACATACCGTCGGTGAATTCCACACCACCGGGACCCTGCTTTGTTCTAGAGAACGATCTGTTCTACCGAGTTGTGGAACACAAAGGTGAGAGGTAGAAACTGTTGTTAGTACCACGGACCTACCGGCGGGAGGTTTGTGAACTAGCTCACGCTCACCTCCTAGGCGCCCATCTTGGGGCCGAAAGGACATTGGAGCGAGTAAAACTCCGGTTCTATTGGCCCGAAATTTCTGTCAGTCTTGCAACAACCTGCCAGCTACGTCAGATACCCTGTAGGGATAATGCTCCTCTGGCTCTGATTCCCCTTATAGACATCCCATTTGAAAGGATCGGTGTCAATCTAGTAGGACCCCTGTAACCTTCGATGCGAGGCCATACATCTATTTTAGTTAATGTTTGATTACGCAACCCAGTACCCAGAAGCAATTCCCCTGTGAGCCGCTAATACAAAAAATATCTGGAATGCTGGAATTGGTAGGGCTTTTTTCCCAAGTGGGTATACCCAAAGAAGTCCTTACGGACCAGGGCACGCCCTTTACTTCGGATACGTTCAGGGAGGTTGCCAAGTTACTCCGCATTCAGCATCTTAAAACATCCGTTTAACATCCTCAAACGGACGGGTGGGTGGAAAGGTTTAACCAAACCCTCAAACAGATGCTCTGCAAGGTAGTCATTGTGGATGGTAGGAACTGGGACTAGCTTTTATCTCTGGTGCTTTTTGCCTATTGGGAGGTGCCACAATCCTCCATGGGGTTTTCCCCTTTTGAGTTGCTATACGGATGCCAGCCCCAGGGCATTTTGGACATCCTAAAAGAAGAATGGGAAGGAGAGGCACTTCCCTCCACCCATATATATTAGAGTATATCGTGCAGTTGCGCAATAGATTGGGAAAAATTAGACCATTATTAAAAGACCACATGTCAAGCAGCACAGGCGCGGAATTATAATGGAAATGTCTCCCTATGAGAGTTTCAGCTGGGGGACCGAGTAATGGTGCTTGTGCCCACTTCCCACTCCAAACTGCTGGCACATTGGCTTGGCCCTTACAAGGTGAAAGAAACAAAAGGGCTCGTGGACTATTTGGTAAACCAACCAAATCGTCAACCGAGCGAGACGGTATATCACGTCAATCTCCTGAAGCTGTGGAAGGACAGGGAAGACCGTCCTCTGGCCGGCCTTAACCTCTCCCTTTTCTCAAAAACAACTTACCTTAACCTCAGTCGCAATCTGACTTCCCGTGAAGTCACCTTGCTGATTCAACACGACTTAGTGACAGACCCGGGGGTCATAGTCAGGGAACACCTCTACCGCCTCCAGAAGGCAAAACATGTATAGGTGGAACTGGAGGTCCAGCACATGCTGGACATGGATATCATTGAAGCAAGTCATAGTCCCTATTCCATTCGAAAAAGAACCTTGTATCCTTGTATCTAAGCCAGACGGGTCATGGAGATTTTGTAATGACTTCCGACGACTCAACCAAGTCTCTAGATTTGATGCCTATCCCATGCCATGCGTGGACGAGCTCCTCGAATGGCTGGGGATGACCCATTATTTGACTACTCTTAACATGACAAAGGGATTCTGGCAAATTCCCTTAACGACATTCACAAGAGAAAAAATGGCATGTTTTGCTGGTTTATGCCATCCTCCTGACGCTAGTGAAGGCTGGGCTATGGATCAGCTCACGGAAATGTTATTTTGGGTTGGACAAAGCCAAGTATTTAGGCTACCTGGTTGGAGGAGGGCTGGTGAAACCACAGAGTTCTAAAATAAAAGACATCCTTGAATGGCCCCGTCCGATAGTCAAAAAACAGGTGAGAGCCTTCTTGGGATTAGCGAGTTACTACCGCCAGTTTGTACCTCGGTTTTCTGAAAGAGCAGCCCCTTTGACGGATCTGACAAAGAAACGGGCCCCTTTACATGTGCTGTGGAGCGATGTTACGGAACAGGCATTCAGTGACTTAAAAATGGCCCTAACAACGGCACCTGTTTTGAGAACTCCTGATTTCTCTCTTCCTTTTCTCTTCCAGACCGATACTTCGGACACAGGTCTAGGTGTCATGCTGAGCCAAAGAATCGATGGTGTCAAACACCTGAACAAGAAACTGTTGGACCGAGAGACCAGGTATGCAGCAGTGGAATGGGAAGCCTTGGCCATCAAGTGGGCAGTAACACACCTGCGGTACTACCTGTAGGGCCGTGAATTCACCCTGATGATGGACCACGCCGCCCTTCAGTGGATGGCCCTCCACAGGGATTCGAATCCTCGGGTCAACAGGTGGTTTTTGGACTTGCAGCCATATAAGTTCACCATCACTTATCACCAAGGTAACCTTCAGGCCAATGCTGATGCTCTCTCCCGGGTTCACGACCTCTTGGTTCGGGCCACCTGACCCGATGGGTCTGGGCTGGTGGTGGGGTCATGTCATGCACAAATGCATGGGGACAATGGCAGGGTATAAACTTCTCTTCTTCTGTTTCTTCAGAAAGAATGAAGCACCACCGCCATAACCATTCCAGGAAGACTGTTGATTCCACCCACTTCCGGTTTGCTTTCTTGCCTTTGGTCCCCTCATCATGATGTCATTTACCCATCGATCACATCGGCTTTCCCCATCATATTATCACTTCCTGTCCTCCACTCTAAATTGTCTGTACTGCTTTTGTATTCCTGTCTGTTGTACTGAGTTTGAAAACACTGACAAACCTTTTGCTTTACAGTATACGGGGCCTAAAAAACCCCAAACCTTTACGATTGTGTCTGCTTTTTTGTTACTATATATATATATATATATATATATATATATATATATATATATATATATATATATATATATATATATAAATAATACTCAAAAAATTAAACAAATACTTTTTAATCAGAGTATAGCATCAAGTCAATGATACCTGGTCAGTTAATTAGCAGAGGGGGTTGTTAATCAGTTTCAGCTAATTTAACAACATTAAATTAAATAATTAATTAACAACAGGTGCACTAGAGGGGCAACAATGAGATGACCCCCAAAACAGGAATGGTTTAACAGGTGGAGGCCACGGACATTTTTCCCTCCTTATCTTTTCTGACTGTTTTTTCACTAGTTTTGCATTTGGCTACTGTCAGTGTCACTACGGAGGTTGTACTGGCAGTCCAGCTTCTCCAGGATAGCACATCAATACGTAACTGTCGGAGGTTTGCTGTGTCTCCCAGCACAGTCTCAAGGGCATGGAGGAGATTCCAGGAGACAGGCAGTTACTCTAGGAGAGCCAGCCAGGACCGTAGAAGGTCCTTAACCCATCAGCAGGACCAGTATCTGCTCCTTTGGGCAAGAAGGAACCTCTATAGGCTAGACAACAGTACCTTGACTGCCATTATGTAGGCCCTATGTTTGTTCAGTGGGTCTTGGGTTCCTCCTGGTGCACAAAAATGCCCAGCCTCATGTGGCGAAAGTAGACAGGCAGTTCAAGGAGGATAAAGGAATTGATACCATTGACTGGCCCCCATGCTCACCTCTGGGACCTCGTCCTGATCTGGAAGGCGATCCTCCAGGACACCATCAGTCGTCGCATTAGGAGCATGCCCCAACGTTGTCAGGCATGTATACAAGCATGTGGGGGCCATACAAACTACTGAGTACGATTTTGAGTTGTTGCAATGTAATTTCAGCAAAATTGACTAGCCACCGCATCATTTTTTCACTTAGATTTTTGGGGTCTTTGAATTCAGCCCTCAGTAGGTTAATAAATTTAATTTCTATCGAATGATGTGGCAATCCTTTCTTTCTTAACACATTACCCAGTCCATATCAGTATAAATATTCACCATGATTTTTTCCGATTGAGATCTGATGTGTTCTCAAAGTGTTCCTTTAATTTTTTTGAGCAGTTATATAAATATTTTTTCTTGAAAATTATGTTGTTTTACAATACATTTTCAATCTTAAAATATATTTTATTATATATATATATAAACATATACATTTATATATATAATATTTTTAAAAATAAAAAGATTCACTTAATAACACAGTTATTAGATTAAAAATACCATTATTGTAACAAAAAAAATTACTTAAAAAAATACCAGACCTAAATAATAAGCATCAATTGTGACTGAAAGGAAAAAGTGGATTGGTGAGGTTTCTGTCTCTAATTATGACAAAAATACATGAAAAATTAATATTCTGATTCAAAATGTAATTTCTTTTGTAGTTGTTGAGACAATATCATACTCTAAAGGGTGCTCTATTATCTATATATATAATTCACTAAGGCAGAACAACCATGGAAAGCACGCCGGAAGGGGCGTGGATTCACTGAGCCGCCGACAAGTAAGACACCTATGGCACACGCAGGAATGAGCCACACCCACCAACTCCTGGAAGCTCCGAGCCACGTTGACTGTTCATAGAGGCATGGTTCTCGCGGAGGTGAATCGCCATATGCAGCATGTAAAACGGTTTGCGAGGGGTATCCCATGGGATCCTTAAAACAATCCTTTACAACTGAGGTTAAAACACAATGAAGTAAGCAGTCTTTAAAAACGAGTTTTCGGTTACGACGCACGACTGCGTGCACCATAGCAAACTGTTTTACACGCTACATACAGCAATTCGCATCCGCAACAAACATGCGAAAGTCTACGTGAGTCACAGGTGCATCTGGACTGTGCAAAGATGACAACGACTCAAGTGACGAATTGGAGGTGGGCACATGAGCGATGGCGGTCCGCCAGTTTTCAGTCACGGATAATTGTGTGTTGGTTTGTTCCGTGCATTGTTATAATGTTGCTTTTCTTGCTGATTTATTACATTACCGATTTTTCAAATGTTAATTTTCTCCCTGTGCTTAAAAATCATTAAAAAACCGGCCTGATTATGCGGCGTATGGTACGCCGTGGGTTGGCTAGTAACAGTTAATTTACTGAATGAAACTAAATTAAACAGACTAATTTATATGCACTCAGTTAAAACAATACAATACTTCAATATCCTCTCTTAGTTCCCAAAATGAGCTCTTAGACTTACAGTTAGGTCCATAAATATTTGGACAGAGACAACTTTTTTTCTAATTTTGGTTCTGTACATTACCACAAAGAATTTTAAATGAAACAACTCAGATGCAGTTGAAGTGCAGACTCTCAGCTTTAATTCAGTGGGTTGAACAAAACGATTGCATAAAAATGTGAGGCAACTAAAGCATTTTTTAACACAATCCCTTTATTTCAGGGGCTCAAAAGTAATTGGACAAATTAAATAACTGGAATTAAAATGTTCATTTCCATTACTTGGTTGAAAACCCTCTGCAGACAATGACAGCCTGAAGTCTTGAACTCATTATACCACCAGATGCTGGGTTTCCTCCTTTTTAATGCTCTGCCAGGCCTTTACTGCAGAGGCTTTCAGTTGCTGCTTGTTTTTGGGCCTTTCTGTCTGAAGTTTAGTCTTCAACAAGTGAAATGCATGCTCAATTGGGTTAAGATCAGGTGACTGACTTGGCCATTCAAGAATGTTCCACTTCTTTGCTTTAATAAACTCCTGGGTTGCTTTGGCTGTATGTTTTGGGTCATTGTTCATCTGTATCATGAAACGCTGCCTAATCAATTTGACTGCATTTAGCTGGATTTGAGCAGAAGTATGTCTCTGAACACCTCAGAATTCATTCGGCTGCTTCTGTCCTGTGTCACATCAGTACTCCATTATGAACAAATTAAACTCTTTCTCTAGGATAGATTTACTTGATTTACAAAAAATAATATCTCAATTAAAATCCTCCACCTGCGTCCTTGACCCAATACCAACAAGGTTTTTCAAAGAAGTATCAGGCGTGCTAACTGATAATGTTCTGGACATAGTAAATTCGTCATTAGATACGGGGGTCTTCCCAGACTGTCTTAAGACTGCTGTAGTTAAACCCCTTCTTAAGAAACATAATCTCGACCCCTCGGCTCTTGAAAATTTTAGACCCATCTCTAACCTGCCTTTCTTAAGTAAAGTTCTGGTGAAGGCAGCCATTATGCAGTTAAATGACCACCTAAATAAACATGCTATTCTTGATAAATTTCAGTCGGGTTTTAGAACAAATCACAGCACAGAAACTGCACTCGTTAAAGTAGTAAATGATTTGCGAGTGAATGCAGACAGAGGCCATTTATCTGCTCTCATCCTCTTAGATTTGAGTGCTGCATTTGACACCATTGATCATAATATTCTTAGAAATCGCCTTAGTCAATGGGTGGGCCTCTCTGGCAGTGTCTTAAATTGGTTTGAATCCTACCTGGCAGGGAGAAAATTCTTTGTTAGTTGTGGTAATTACAACTCAAAGACACATGATATCCCATATGGTGTTTCACAAGGCTCTATCCTGGGTCCGCTGCTGTTCTCAATCTACATGCTTCCGTTAGGTCAGATTATCTATGCTGATGATCAATAGCACCTGATGACCCCAATTCTCTTGATTCTCTAACACAATGTCTTACTTGTATTTCTGAATGGATGAACAGTAATTTTCTCAAGCTAAATAAAGAGAAAACTGAAATCTTAGTGATTGGCAATAACGGATACAAAGAGGCTATTAGAAATAAACTGGATGCATTAGGATTAAAAGTCAAGAAGGAGGTAAAAAGCTTAGGGGTAACTGTTGACTGTAATCTGAATTTTAAATCGCATATTAATCAGATCACTAGGACAGCATTTTTTCAGTTAAGAAACATAGCAAAAGTTAGACCTCTTATATCACTGAAAGAAATTAGTTCACGCATTTGTTTTCAGTCAACTAGATTACTGTAACGCAATCCTCTTAGGAATACCCAAAAAAGACATAAATCATTTGCAACTAATGCAGAATGCAGCTGCTAGAATCCTAACCAGGAAAAGGAAATCCAAGTATATTTCTCCAATTTTGATGTCACTACACTGGTTACCTGTGTCATTCAGGATTGACTTTAAAATTCTGCTTATGGTTTATAAAGGCTTAAATAATCTCGCCCCATCTTATATATCGGAATGTCTGACATCTCATATTCCAAATTGTTACCTCAGATCCTCAAATGAGTGTCTCCTTTGAATTCCAACAGCAAAACTTAAAAGAAGTGGTGAAGCGGCTTTCTGCTGTTATGCACCTAAAATCTGGAATAGCCTGCCTATAGGAATTCGCCAGGCTAATATAGTGGAGCACTTCAAAAAACTTCTGAAAACACATTATTTTAACATGGCCTTCTCATAACCTCACTGTAATTTAATCCTGATAACCAATTCATTATAACTATTCATGGTGGCTCTAAAATCTGTACTAACCGCTACTCTCTCTTCTGTTTCTTTTTCCGGTACTCAAAGCACTGTGATGTTCCAACAGTGATGGATTAAAAGCCAGAAGTCTGCATGACCATCATCATCAAGAGCGTCCGTGAGAACCCTAAATACAAAGAGGACTGTTTCATTTATGTGAGGTAGAATGCCCTGAGGGGACTGGGAGGTCTTGTGGCCTGGAACCCCTGCAGATTTTATTTTTTTTCTCCAGCCGTCTGGAGTATTTTTTTTGTTTTTTTCTGTCCTCCCTGGCCATCGGACCTTACTCTTCTTCTATGTTAACTAATGTTGTCTTATTTTAATTTCTTATCTTCTCTTTTATTTTTCTTCATTATGTAAAGCACTTTGAGCCACTTTTTTGTATGAAAATGTGCTATATAAATAAATGTTGTTGTTGTTATTGTTGTAGTGTCCCAGTGCCATTGGCAGCCATGCACGCCCAAGCCATCACACTGCCTCCACTGTGTTTTACAGATGATGTGGTATGCTTTGGATAATGAGCTGTTCCACGCCTTCTCCATACTTTTTTCTTGCCATCATTCTGGAAGTAGTTGATCTTGGTTTCATCTGTCCAAAGAATGTTTTTCCAGAACTGTGCTGGCTTTTTAGATGTTCTTTAGTAAAGTCCAATCTAGCCTTTCTATTCTTGAGGCTTATGAGTGGCTTGCACCTTGCAGTGCACCCTCTGTATTTACTATCTGTCTTCTCTTTATGATAGACTTGGATATCGATACGCCTACCCCCTGGAGAGTGTTGTTCACTTGGTTGGCTATTGTGAAGGGGTTTCTCTTCACCACGGAAATGATTCTGTGATCATCCACCACTGTTATCTTCCGTGGACATCCAGGTCTTTTTGCGTTCCTGAGTTCACCAGTGCTTGCTTTCTTTCTCAGGATGTACCAAAGTGTAGATTTTGTGACTCGTAATATTATAGCAATTTCTCGGATGGGTTTTTTCTGTTTTTGCAGCTTAAGGATGGCTTCTTTCACCTGCATGGACAGCTCCTTTGACCACATGTTGTCTGTTCACAGCAAAATCTTCCACATGCAAGCACCACACCTCAAATCAACTCCAGGCCTTTTATCTGCTTAACTGATAATGATATAATGACTGACTTGCCCACACTTGCCCATGAAATAGCCTTTGAGTCAATTGTCCAATTTCTTTTGAGCCCTTGAAATGAAGGGATTGTGTTAAAAAATGCTTTAGTTGCCTCACATTTTTATGCAATCTTTTTGTTCAACCCACTGAACTAAAGCTGAAAGTCTGCACTTCAACTGCATCTGAGTTGTTTCATTTAAAATTTATCGTGGTAATGTACAGAAATAAAATTAGAAAAATGTTGTCTGTTTTGGAGAATCTGTGGTTCTTTTAATATTTGTACAGAGGCATAGTAATCCCTGATAACTGTTGTGTTTCCCCAAGTTCTAAGAGCACTAGCTGCATTGTAAACCTCATTTCCATTTAAAGTATAATACATTTAAACACAGGATGATTTAGTGGCTTAGTAGTCAGCAATATTCTATCATGAATCTAGCTGTCTTCAAAGATTTTGCATGTTCTCCCTGTGTCTGCATGGTTTTTTGTTTGTTTATGGTTTTGTTTTGTTTTTTTTCTGGCTTACACCCACATCTCAAAGATATACATGTAAGGTTAACTGGAAATTCTAAAAAGTCTCTTTGAGAGTGTTTGGTGTGATTTTGTTTGTTTCCATTCAGGGTTAGCTGATCTCTTGTGCCCAAACTAGGTTAAGTGGGTTTAAAATGCTATGGTATGTTTTTATTTGTATAGTTTGAGTAGTAGTTTGAGAGATGATTGGAAAGTGAGTATTCACCTTGAACCTTCAATTCAATTGAACATCGAAAAAAATTAGAACAATTTGCAAAGCATTATTGAGATTACTTGAAACAAAAAAGAAACTGACATATCTAGAATTTCTTACAACACTACAAGATTTATTGCTACTCACATGTTTTTACAGGTGGGACCTGATATGCAGAACTTGTCATGTTTAAACTTGTTGTGTAAACTGCAAAATTGTACTCCATTCCAGGGGCCAGCTGGTCAATAGTTATCTTGCTATCACCTTTACTAATCAATTTCCAATTCCTGCCTCCATGGTATGCAACTTTAATTCCATCAAAAATGCCTTCACCAGGTCTCTGAACATAGAGTACTACTGAGTGTGAGTTCAGTTCATATGGAACTACAATTTTAACCATTTTTGGCCCTACAATGAAAAAAAAAGCATTAGTAACAGTACTCTACCTGGGGAATGCTAAAAATAATGTGTCACATAACATTACTGTACAATTCAATTATTTATACAGGACATATTAACATTTTAATACGTGTTGTTCACTGCTAAGAATGATGAACCTTAGCTGAAAAAAATCATGAAACTGATAGAGAAATGCATTAATTATGCACTTTAAGATTAAAAAAATTGTACACAATTTCTCACTACAGAGAGAAGTCCCCTTGAACTTCTCATTTTAGTTTTTTTTTTTTTTTAATGAAAATGGCTCTTTAAGTCAAAATCAGTTTACAGAGACCAATGGTTAATATCCGTAGTGTTAAGGATGCATAATATTTATCAATTTTTAATATACAAAACTCACTACCTTGAATTCAAAATATGAAAGGTTACTAGCATTTCAATGATTACTGGTTAATTTGGTAATACATTTACACTGCCAAAGACATAGTTCTACAGAAAATCAAAAATTCAGAATATTATTCTTTAAAGATTTATTATATCCAGTTAATAAAATGAATATTATGAAGAAAAACAGAGAAATTATGCAGGAAATTATGCTAAGATACCACACACAGTTTTAACTTATATTGTTGAGTAATGGAGTAACAAGGAATAAGTTCATACACATAAAAACACAATAAACATAAAAACAGTTAATTTAGTCTCAAAAGTGATTGAACTATATGTCACTTTTCTTTAAGCAAATATACAGTGATAGCAAAAAAACTAAACAAAATTATGTCATAAACATTATTTTAAAAGTACCTTTTCACACAAACAAAAAAAAAATAAAATTGTGAAAAAAGGCAACTCTGCAATATAGCATCTACAGTATAATAAATGACACAGATTAACAGCAGGCCATGTTGTCTGCTGGTTATGGCTTCGGACAATGAACCCTCCTGTGGTGGGCTCAAATCCTGTTACTGATACTTGAGAAGCTCATTTCATCTACCTGTACTCCAATTGAAAAAACAAAAAGAAATGTTACCAGTTGGGCAAAGGTTTCAGCAAATCTAATTTGTTTTAGCCAAGTCATGTACTGTAGTCCGCCCTGGCCGGGACGCCCAGGAGAACCAGATGAGGGCTTGTACCTCCTCCAGAACGCGAGGGGGTGTCCACCCTGGTTATGTTGGTGGCCTCGGGTAAGGGGCATGGAAGCCCACTCTGTAGGGGCTCGTGGCCACCGCCAGGCGGCACCCCGCTGCCTGAACAGCCCTGGAGCCCAGCACTTCCGCCACACCAGGAAGTGCTGGGGGGAAGATGACAGGGGAAGCAGCTGGAGCCCATCCGGGTTCTCATAAAAGGGGCTGCCTCCCTCCAGTCATTAGCGGAAGTCGGGTGGAAGAGGACGGAGCTGGAGTGAGGACTGGAGGCGGCCAGGAGAAAGAGAGGCACAGGACTGTGTGGCCTGGACATTGGGGGAATCGGTGCTCAAAGCACTGGGGTTTGTGAGTGCACTAATTGTAAATATTGTACAAATAAACATGTGTTGGGGGGAACTATGCTGTCCGTCTGTGTCTGGGCCAGCGTTCACACCCAGTACACTGCATAATGATTTAGAGCTTCACACATTTAGTTCTTCTTAAAATGAATGTATTCCATATTTCTGTTTATTACATTAACAACTATTTCCAGCTGCTCTTTTTTAATGAATAACAATACAAAAATAAGAAACAAGCCATGCCAAGCACTGAAACTTACTTAGCGTTTGACGGACAATCTTCAGTTCACTTCTGCTTCCATTTTTAACTGCAACAACACCTGCCTCATACGTCATGCCAGGAATTAGCTTGCTAAGTGTAATATTGTTTGAATTATTTACCCAAAAGACTTTATATTGGGTTTCATCCATTACTTGTCGTACATGAACATAATATCCATCTGGATCTTCTTCTGGTGGATCCCAGTACACTGTTAAATAATCTTCCCCCACATCTTCTAAATTTATAAAAACTTTATTTGGCGGGCTGACAGCTATAAACAAAATACAGAGTAAAGTTAGTATTAACCTCTTCTATAAAATTATTCTAGGCATTAAGTGTTAATATGAAATCCTAAAAAAATGTATCATTGTACTGTACTTCAAAACTAAAAATCAGTGCTTTCTAACTTAACAATTCTCAATAAGTCTTACAATAAATGGTAGGGATGTAAAAATAGATCAATGTATATCAATGACGCAATTCATATAATTAAAGATATATCATTCACCCTTTAAAAATCAAGTTCACTGTTTAGCCAACACATTCCTATGTCTCCAGTTGTAATTCCATATTACAATCAAATGTACTTCATAAACATAATAAGACATAAGATATACAATCGTCATAATTTAGATTTTTTTTTACATTTTTAATATTTGCTTGCACTCATCAAAAACTTGTCAAAAAGGTCCTGAAGGTAAAACAGTAATTGTCGATGAAGAACAATGGACAGAACAGCCTGCATGCTATAATTCATTTTGAGTTCATGCTTGTTCTTATGCAAAGATATTAAAAAACAGTTTTCATGACAAAGTATTTTAAGTATATATTACAGAATTATTATTAATATATTATTAGAATTATTAAGTATATTACAGAACAGTGCTTTTTACTATTTCTTTAAATAGTGTCCCTGCAAAAAAGTACTGCTTTTTCATTTTTGTCATTCATTTAAAAATCTTGAATTGCTTGAAATTTGGTGGGTGTTATTATTGTAATTAATACGTTTGCTATGATACAAAGGAAAACAGATCAGTTAAAAAGAAAATTGTATTTTATCCTCTTATGTTACATTGTACCATGCAATATTATGTTGTATTGTTAATGTTGTATCATATTTATAAAAAATTCCTGAAAAAATTATTATATTGTATTGTTTCCTCATATATTGATACTTTATTGTATTGTTGGTAGTTAAGATGTTTATATTGTTAATGAACAGTACTCTGATTGCCAAAGCACACTGAACACATAATGTCTTGCATATAATTTTCTTTTCTCTTCATTTGAACAATTGAGAGCAGGCCATTCAGTCTAACTGAACTTGCCAACACTATCCACCCAATTTCTCCAACATAACATCTAGTTGAGATTCAAAGGTTCCTAAAGATCTACTCTCTACTACACTACTTGGTAATTTATTCCATGTGATCCTTTGTATGAAGAAAAACCTTCTAACGTTTGTTTGCAATTAACCATTTTTGAGTTTGCCATTTTCAAAGTAACATCTTGAATCACCTGTGTAACTTCCTTTTATAATTTTAAGAACTTCAACCATGGTAACAATTGATCTTTATTTTCTTAAACTGAAAAGTTTCACCTCAAACTCTGATTAGGTTCCTTTCACCATAACCCTTTGCTGGCTGTTTTTAAGCTAATTTTACACCAATCTACATACTACGTCCTGAACTCCCACTGCTTTAGACTGATGCCCTGTCTTTCATCTAGGACTTTATCAAATGCATTCTGAAAATCAAGATATGTAATATTATATGCACATTTCTGATCATATGCTTTTTTTGCTTCTTCATATAATTTCAGAATATTACTATAACACGACGTCCCTTGTCTGAACCCATGTTGACTGTTGACTAACAGTTCTGTTCTTGCCATATGGTGCTCAGTCTTTTCATTAATAATTCCTTCCATTAAACCATGTTAAGTTTACTGGCCTATAGTTATTTTGATCTTCTCAATCACATTTTTAAATTAGAAGGACAACATTTGACATTTTCCATACCTTAAAAATTTCTTAAGTATGCAGAGACTTTCTAAAAATATGCATCAATGATTTATATGTGCATCCAATAACCTTCTTAGGCACTCATGGATAGATGTCATCTGATCCAGATGATCTGTTAGATTTTAGCCCATTTAATCTAAGTAAAACTTCTTTCTCTACAATGTCCAAGTTATTAAGCTCCTTCTTAGGGCTTGTTTATACTTCACGCTCAGAACGCGCACACGCCCGCATCATGGCTGCCACACGTCCTCAGCATTCATTTGATGCGTCCTCTGTGTAGGTCCTCAGAAATTAACGCGACACATGCACGAGTTGCAGTACCAGAAAAAAGTCGGGGGGCACAGTGTGCTAAAAGTTGGAATGTGACGTCAAGAGTCTCTGTTTACTATCTACATGTGACAGAAAGCCGCTTTGCGGATCTACGAGATCGGTGTGCGCGCTTCGATGTTTGATGAATGGCTCGATTTGGTGAAGCAAAATGCCGACATACAGATGTACTGTATTTGTGGCGCTTATATATTCAAGCGTAGCATATTTCCGATCATAATGACATGATACATTTTAAAATTCTCACATACTGTCATCTGTGTCGTCTTTTTTTCTAGGGCTTCCTCCAGTCCTGAAAGCAGCGGATTGCCAGCAATAGATCGCCACACTGAGCACATTAAATGTATGATATTCCAACTCTCTGCACATTTAGAATCCTTAAATTTATACTTGATATCACTTTCATGATGAAATGCATTAAAGTATGTATGTTAAATTTTACAGATAAATTGTTAATTTCGTTAAAATAACGAATATTGTTAAAAATTACACACATGAGGGTGACACGGTGGCAGAGCATTAGCGCTGCTGTCTTGCAGGGAGTCACTTCTCTGATATTCCCAGTTTTCCTGCTGGGTTTCCTCACTGTGCTGCAGTTTCCTTCCAAAGATATGCAGATTTGGTTACACTAAAATGACGCTACTGTATGTGAGTGCTTGTATTCACCTTGCAATGGGCTGATGCCTCGTCGAGGGATTGTTTCTGCCTGGTGCACAATGCTTGCTGAAATGGACAAATCTCTGGACTGATGGATTTAATCATTAAACATCTTTTTCAGAGATATTGCGGTAAGGTGTCATCGTAATTTAATGGGTGTTCCAGGCAATTCACAACACAGCAAAGCCGAACCTGTTCTCACCATGATAATATCTCACACTGCCACCTAGTGGATTCCTCCAGATTTACGTAAAGTTCGCACGCAAGTATAAACAGTACAATGCTTGTGTAGCAGGAGCATCCCTGTTACTGGTTGAAGGTTTTCAACTTCTTCTCATGTTAAAACAACATACATCAGGAAGTGATGAAAATTTTAAGGGCCAAATTGAGAATATTTTAAGTTCAAAATTGGATAACTATACACGCTCCTCATCCAGAGGGTTTGCGTGTGCAATCATTGCTCCTATACTGAAATCAACCTGAACTTCAGAGAGCAAAGCCTGTTCAACTTGTGCCCCAGGTCACCCTTCCCACTTTATGAATGAAGTGACATCTCATCTGAAATCCAACCCAATTAGGAACGTTTTCGTTGATATTTCTTTAAACTTCCATTCATTCACTCTTAAAAAGGAATTCCAGTCCATCACAATGCACACATAAGCTGTCACATTCATTCACAAATGTTCAGTGTGGAGTAACCATTGCCATAACATACACATCTTTGGGATGTGAGAGGAAGAGAAGAGAAGAGTAAAACAGGAAATCTGTACAAACAGGAAGGACATACTAACTTGACAAAGACAGTGGCTGGACCATGATTTGACCCCATTCTCTTTTCTAGAAGTTTGAGACACTGGTGCTATCCAAATCATTGTGCCACATTTATACATGGCTAGACTAATGAGATATTTACTGTACCATACATGAAATCCAGTACTGTTTCAATAGGAAAAAAAAATCTAACTTTATGATCTCTGTAGTTTTAACTTCCATTCCAGTATATGTGATCCAGGTTCCTGCTATTGTGGAATCTATGGAAAAACTGGATTAAATATGCACTAGAAGCTGAAGTATACTTACTTTAATGTGTACTCCAAGGTAATTAAGAAGGTTGTGCTAGTGTGTGTTCACCACACACACAAGATAAAGATAACACCAATTAATGGAATACTGTACTATTTGCAGATTCGTCAAAAGTACCTTGAGTATTTGCAGAGTTTAAAAAGATTAAGTTACTTCCTTTGCACGAAGGCTGAATATCACAAGGGGTTCAGTTCAGAAATGAGTGTATGACATAAAGGAAATTGAATCTTTTATAATTCATGATTACTACAAACTTCTAGTTGAAAAATGTGATTATGACAACTAAGCTGAATTTGCTATGAACATTACAACAATGCAATAATTAACTGAGACAAATGTATTACTTATTTCATTTTAAATAACAAAGCCAACTGTTGGGAAATGGGAGGGGCTTTGTCTAACTTGCCCTTAATAAAGAATTGTCACTGCATGTCAAATAAATAGGTTGTAGAATATTTTACAAAACTCCCATACATTACTATGGTGGTAATTATAAATGTGTTTTATGTAGTAACAACTGCTTACATTTATCTTGTAAGAGGTTTAAGTCCAGTTTCTTGAATGCTTTCAACCAGTGAAAGGGGAATTAAATTGGTTAGAACAACTTGTGATATTCTCACTGGCTTCCTCAAAAAGAGTGACATGAGATGGTGAGAAGCTTTTAAACAGTTGAATCTATACATTTCTCATTATGTTGATAGTTATCGAGATATTTTTCAACAAATAAAAAAACACACCACAGAAGAGAATGAAAACTGAAAATGGTTGTACACTTTTTACAATGTGTTGTAAATCTGTTATTCACAGTTTTACATATAAGTTTACTTGTTATTATGTGTTATGTGCTATTATAGAGAACTACCCCCTTTGGTATTGTGTGTTGCCAGAGCACTCATAACATTATTAAAAAACATTTTATTTTTTACTAGAAATCAAATATATACAGTAAATGTAACAACATGTCTCCTGCTATTTTTGACGATTTGAAACAAAGCCTACAATAAAATGGATCCTGAGGACTATAGAGTTAATGTAACAACATCTCATCACTCTTAAATACAATTTCCAGCACAATTTTCTTATATAATATGGTATCGTGGCTGTTCGTTTGTCTGTCCAGGATTTTAAATCACCTGTTGCTCGCAAACTGTTTCACCTATTGACTTGAAATTTGGTATACATATACTATGTGACGTCTACTATCCGCTTTCAGGGTGATGATTTTTATTACTCTTTTTATTTTTATTTTATTTTATTGTAGAATCAACTCTCTGCAGAGCGCAGCAGGACGGCCGTGCGGCACATGCGTATGGGCGCCGTTCTCATTCTCTACCACCTTCGCTAATCATTCTTGAGGCAGATTGAAGACTTAAGTGCCAGCTTAAGTGAAAAATTTAAGAAAACATACTAAGTAATTGCAATACAAAAACTAACTTAATCAGTTTTAACACGAAAAGACGCCAACGAAATAAGAAGAGCTGCTCACGAAGCAGCAATCACATTAACCTCTGAGCAAACAAATGCTAGACAGAGACAGAGAAAGAGTATGAAAACTAGGAATGTTCAAGTCAAGTGTATTCACTGCACGTTATCGTGCAGTACGCCGTTACTGGTATACTTAGTATTTGCTGTACTGGAAAATTATCTATACTAATAAAAGGCAAAGCCCTCACTCACTCACTGACTCACTCACTCACTGACTCACTCACGCACTGACTCATCACTAATTCTCCAACTTCCCGTGTGGGTGGAAGGCTGAAATTTGGCAGGTTCATTCCTTACAGCTTCCTTACAAAAGTTGGGCAGGTTTTATATCGAAATTCTACGCGTAATGGTCATAACTGGAAGCAGTTTTTCTCCATTTACTGTAATGGAGATGAGCTTCAACGCCGGGGCGGAGTTTCGTGTGACATCATCACGCCTCCCACGTAATCACGCAGTACATAGAAAACCAGGAAGACCTCAAAAAAGCGCTTAAGAAAACATGCATTATATAATTGAGAAGGCAGCGAAACAATAAGAAGCGAGCGAGTGACATATACAACCATATTCATGAGTTCTGCTACTTCGGAAACAAAGCACGATGTAAACCTACACTTTAAATTAAGTTCATAGACAGGCTGCCGCTGGCGTTTGTAATTTAGTGCCCACCCATATAAGGCCGTCCGTCAGCGGCAATCCAATAGCAAACTGCCATGGGTAAATATTCACGGGTGAAGGACTGTGCTTATGGAGAGGAAGATGAGATGGTCAGGGTGGTGTTTGACACAAACTCAGCAAAACTGCGAGAGAAAGTTTTAAGTGCCAGGACTAAGGTAACATTAAATACAGCCATGGACATAGCACGAGATGGCACCAGCACAGCTGGGAACCTTCGATGCATGTACACCGAGTGGCTCACGTGAACTGACGCAGTGCACAGATAAAAGCAACAGTTCCAAAGAGCTGAACAAAACCGAATTACACAATTGAAAAGGCAGCAAAAATATGAAGCGTCTGATAAGCATATTCATAAATCCAGCTACTACGGAAACAAAGCACACGGTGGAAAAAGTCAATGTCCCGCTAAAGGAAGACAGTGTAAAAAAACCCGTGCATGCAGTGTGTCAGGTCTCAGATAAAGAAGAAGACGAGCTGTTTATTGATGCAGTAAGAAACGAATCGATGAATGAAACCTGTCATCTTTACAACGATTGACAAACACGGAATGTAACTTGAACACAACACATCCTACAAATACGAACCTGATTGAAAGAAATAATGATAATCAAATCCTTGATGACAGCAACACTCAGTAACACTCACAAAACAAATACTGTATATTGACAGTCATGTTACGCTATTTTTAAAATGTTCCCTTTTCTTTTCTACCTTTTTTAACACACTACTTCTCCGCTGCAATACGCGGGTATATATATATATGTATATATATATACCGATCTACATACTCGAATAATGGATACTTTATTCGCCATCAATGATTGTTTTGGTAAAGCCATACTCAGTGTATTCATTAGATGAACGGTAAAAAGTAAGAGCGAGGGAGGATGACTCATTGAGGCATGCAGGCTGTAGTGCGTCAACTCTATCTGAATTACGCGATCACATTTGAAAAATATATCTTTTCAAGTTCTATTTAGTCCATATGTGTCAAACTCAAGGGCGCGGGCCACATCCGCCCGTGTGTAATTATATCCGCCCCGAGATCATTTTATATACTGTATTATTGTTATTAATGGCCCGGTATATGAAGCGCTGGTAACACAATAAACTACAGATCCCATAATGCAGCACTTCAGCTGCCTTGCCGAACACTAACCGCGTTAATCAAGTTATTGCGATGCTGCAAGTTATTGCGAAGCTAGAGTTATTGCACTGAGTTTGCACGGCGCTTTGGTGACTTTGAAGAACAAAAAAAGTCAGTCTACATGCGGCTCGAACCTTGTGCATGTTTGGTAGCACATATCTGTGTGAGAAGCTCTTCTCAGTGATAAAGACTAACAAAACAGCACACAGGAGTCGCCTCACTGATGAGCACCTGCAATCCATCCTGAGAATCTCCACAACACAGAACCTCACACCAAACAGAAACGAACTTGTGGCCAAAAAAAGATGCCAGGCGTCCAGCTCTAAAATGACATATGAGCAAAGACAACTGAATGATTTGATTTGTTATTGCACGTAAGAGCGGGAGTCAACCGTTTTAACAAACAGCGTATTGCACTGATACGAAATAGCTGTGTAGATATGTATGTATATGTATATATATGTTTATATATGTGTGTGTGTATGTATGTATATATATATATGTGTGTGTATATATGTAGATATATATATGTATGTATATATGTGTATATGTATAGATATGTATATATATATATGTTTATGTGTGTGTGTGTAAATATATATATATATATATATATATATATATATATGACAACAACACTCATCACTCACAACAGTGACAAAACAATTACATTGACAATCAGGTTACGTTATTTTCAAAATGTTTCCTTTTCTTTTCATTGCTTCTTTAACACACTACTTCTCCGCTGCGAAGCGCGGGTATTTTGCTAGTTTATGTACTAATTAACAATAGTGCAATATTAAAATATTAAGTGTTTTACATTTTGCCTTCTACCCAGTCTTGAGATCATTCTTATAAAAGTTTCTATCATTTTGCTTCATGTTTGTTTAACCAGAGAACTTTTATCATGTCATATTTGTACTGGAAAATATTACATATCTCTACAAGTGGGAGACAAGAAAAAATAAATATGAAAAAGAAGTTTTAGTTTGACAAATCAAATTTTTGTTTGTTTAAAGACAGTAAAAGAAGTACTTTAAATATTTAATTATGTATTTTCAGAGAATTGTAAATATTAAACAATATATTTTGTCATTATTGGCAAATCTTCAAATTACAAGAGTACAAGAGTATGTTACATTGGTACCTGTGATTATAGTTATTGGATTATCCACACAGCTGCCCACTCCAGTGGCTGTCACAGACTGAATACTTATTCTGTAAAGGTTATGTGGTTTGATGTGACTGATTAAGGCACAGGTTTTGTAGTTTTCAACCACTAAGGTTTCTTTGATGTTGGTTGCTCCATCTACATAATTAATAAGATAGTAGCTGAAGGATGCATTCTGTGAAGCGTCAGGGGCTGTCCAGTACAGAGGTATTTTATTTGAACCTATTTTCTTCACAGTCACATTTCGTGGTGGATTAGGTCCTAGAAAAAAAAACAAACTTTAAGATCTGTCATAAATGATAACCCTCAACAAACAAGAAATAAACATTTAAACTTATGTTTCTTTATGCATATTTAGGACAATTGAGTATAGACAAAATTTGAACAGAATGGTTTGTGCTGCTTCACTATGGATTTAGGGCTTATGTCTGGTTTATGCCTGTGTGGTATTAGTGAGTTCTCCCTGTTTCGACATGGTGTTTTCCTTCCATATTGCAAAAGTTCAGCAGATCAGATTAACTAGTGATTCTAACCTGGTCCAATGATGGACATTGCCTTATGCCTAGCACTCTGGCCTTCTCTAACCCTGAACTAGTTTAAATAGATTAGAGAATGGAACAGTATAGTGTATGATGCTATCGGTTGTTAAAAATGGCTTAACAACTCTCATTGAGTTTATTTTGCTTTTTAACACTTATTAATATTATACAGTACTTAAAAATCAGCAAAAAGCAACAATGACTTAATTATTAGGAAAAAAGCACCCAGAAAAGAAAATTAAATCCATTAAAAAATATGGACTATACACACTATTAAAAAGTAGTAATTCATTGTTTTTGAAAACTGCAAAGAAAATGCTCATTGACATTTTCATAAATGAGTTTAATGACTAATAGTGTAGGAATATAATAATTTAAAAAAGAATAAAAATAATTTATGCCTCTTGGTTTAACTTTTGTAATAAGATTTTTAAAATAAATTGGTATTATTACTGCTGCTAATCATCAATAGAGATATGATATTAATATGAGGTAAACATAACATACTGCATATAATTTAATATTGATTATACTGTACATAAGGTATATGCTATAGATGGCACATTACTAATATTAATTATACTGTATATATACTCTTTAATTATATATAGTCAGGACAAACTGGTTATTTCTGTCAACTAGCACAACTGAATAATCTTAAAGATGTGAAAGATCTTAATAATTGCAAAGTTATCAGAGACCGTATTAAACACCTACTTTATTTTACCACAACAACATGTGAGTCCTGACAAAAATATAACACCTGTTAGTTATTACTAGAAAGAACGGAAGGAAAAGAAAATGATCTATTCCTCAATTCACTTACCACACTTAACTAAGAAACCAGAATCATTATTAGGCCTAAACTAAGAAACTGCATTAATTACATTAATTAACTACATTATCTGTTTTACTTATTAGACACTGAATATGTGAGGTTCTCACTAGGCAATGATGAATAATTTTTAAGAAATAATTAGTACAACCAAATTTTAAACTAAAATCCCTGTATACTGTATAAATCTAACAGAATGACCATCCTACTGTGGAAATGATCTAAGCAGCAGTAGCCACATTTCAGATATTCAACTTGTCCAAAGCCAAAAACACAAAGTAAAAAAGAGAGTCTGATTTTATTCTTCAAAGCAGAGACAGTGAGTCTTCAGTGGGGACCCACTAATACCTATCAGTGACATGAAAATACAGTATGTGAAAACTTTTGTATAGTTACAAAGAAAGGTACCGTTTTGCACTGAACTGAATATGTAGAAAATTTCTCTCTAGGGCACTGGAAGCCCTATTTACTGCAGAAAAAAACACTATATCATTTTGTGATCTGTGTTCTAAAATTACTCTAGACAATGATATTCAAACAACTTCTATTAGCTAGCCATGGTTAGTACCATTGTGCCATGGTGTACCTGTAATACTGACACATGGATATGTACTTTGGATGGAACACAACATACTTTGCTCCTACAGTCTTGTCTTCACGTCTTTCATTGTATGCCCCAAAAACGCCAGTTTTAGTTTAGAACATCTATTTAATAAGGTGGCAGATGTCTTTTTTATATCAAACCCTAAAGCTGAACTGGTCCTGTTTTGACAAAGCAGCAGGGCATTCATATGTCTAATTGATGGTTGCCTTTCCTCTATTTTGTCTTAGAAGTGAACTCATACTAGAGTAGACTTTTCTGGAAATGGGGTTTGTAATTAGGCCCCAACTACACTAATGCATTTTCATTTAAAAATGCATGCATGTCTATTTTTTTTGCCTTTCTTCCACAATACCTTGTATTTTCGACCCCATAAAAGGAAGAAACACTCTCCAGAGGTGTATACCTCTGAAAGCGTAGCCTCAGTGTTTTTGTGCGGATAGGTGTGAATGTGGTTTTCTGAAAAGTATACTTTAATCACACTCTAATTCAGGGGTGCCCAATGCGTCAATCGCAATCGACCGGTAGATCGGAAGGGTAGTGCAGATAGGTCGTGTTGCATTCAAAAAAATGTTTTTTAAATATTAGTCTATCATATATCCTCCCTATGGCATTTGCCACTTGATTGACATACAGGGTGGCCAGTCTGAGATACTTTTTCTTGTAACACACTGGAATCACGAACACACGATCAAATGTGCGAGCTACTGCAAAACTCTGGGTATCTAAGTGATTTAGTTAGCCTTCCAATTTATATCGACTAAAGAAGGGATTTAAAAAAAAAATTGTTTATGGGCTGGATGTGGAATTGGAAGAGGCTTTTTTTCTCTCACAATGACACAATCAAAGAGCGTTTGTCTGATCTGTCAATCTATCATTGCTATTCCAAAGAAGAAAAATGTGGAAAGGCACTTTCGGACTGTTCATAAAAACTACGAAACTGACTTCCTTCCGAAAAGCAATCTGAGAAAGAGAAAGGAGAAGGAACTAAAATCGCAGTTCAGACGCAATGGAAGGCGTGTGCGCAACTTGACAGCATACAGTGGTGCTTGAAAGTTTGTGAACCCTTTAGAATTTTCTACATTTCTGCATAAATATGACCTAAAACATCATCAGATTTTCACTCAAGTCCTAAAATTAGATAAAGAGAAACCATTTAAACAAATGAGACAAAAATATTATACTTGATCATTTATTTATTGAGGAAAATGATCGAATATTACATATTTGTGAGTGGCAAAAGTAGGTGAACCTCTAGGATTAGCAGTTAGTTTGAAGGTGAAATTAGAGTCAGGTGTTTTCAATCAATGGGATGACAATCAGGTGTGAGTGGGCACCCTGTGTTATTTAAAGAACAGGGATCTATCAAAGTCTGCTCTTCACAACACATGTTTGTGGAAGTGTATCATGGCACGAACAAAGGAAATTTCTGAGGACCTCAGAAAAGAGTTTGTTGATGCTCAACAGGCTGGAAAAAGTTACAAAACCATCTCTAAAGAGTTGGACTCCACCAATCCACAGTCAGACAGATTGTGTACAAATGGAGGAAATTCAAGACCATTGTTACCCTCCCCAGGAGTGGTCGACCAACAAAGATCGTGGCGTGTAATAGTCAGCGAGGTCACAAAGGACCCCAGGGTAACTTCTAAGCAACTGAAGGCCTCTCTCACATTGGCTAATGTTCATGTTCATGAGTCCACCATCAGGAGAACACTGAATAACAATGGTGTACATGGCAGGGTTGCAAGGAGAAAGCCACTGCTCTCCAAAAATAAATTGCTGCTCGTCTGCAGTTTGCTAAAGATTACGTGGACAAACCAGAAGGCTATTGGAAGAACGTTTTGTAGACGGATGAGACCAAAATAGAACTTTTTGGTTTAAATGAAACGCATTATGTTTGGAGAAAGGAAAACACTGCATTCCAGCATAAGAACCTTATCCCATTTGTGAAACATGGTGGTGGTAGTATCATGGTTGGGGCCTGTTTTGCTGCATCTGGGCCAGGATGACTTGCCTTCATTGATGGAACAATGAATTATGAATTATATCAGAGAATTCTAAAGGAAAATGTCAGGACATCTGTCCATGAACTGAATCTCAAGAGAAGGTGGGTCATCCAGCAAGACAATGACCCTAAGCACACAAATCGTTCTACCAAAGAATGGTTAAAAAAGAATAAAGTTAATGTTTTGGAATGGCCAAGTCAAAGCCCTGACCTTAATCCAATCGAAATGTTGTGGAAGGAACCTGAAGCGAGCAGTTAATGTAAGGAAACCCACCAAAATCCCAGAGTTGAAGCTGTTCTGTACGGAGGAATGGGCTAAAATTCCTCCAAGCCGGTGTGCAGGAATGATCAAAAGTTACCGGAAATGTTTAGTTGCAGTTATTGCTGCAAAGGGGGGTCACACCAAATACTGAAAGCAAAGGTTCACATACTTTTGTCTCTCACAAATATGTAATATTTGATCATTTTCCTAAATAAATAAATGACCAAGTATAATATTTTTGTCTCATTTGTTTAACTGGTTTCTCTTTATCTACTTTTAGGACTTAAGTGAAAATCTGATGATGTTTTAGGTCATATTTATGCAGAAATATAGAAAATTCTAAAGGGTCCACATACTTTCAAGCACCACTGTACGCTACAGAGTAGATTGAAAATTGTCTGTCACACTTTATCTAATAGAAAAAAGTAATGATTCGAGTGTCCAGTGTTGCGGAGTAACAGAGCGTTTCTTCTTCACAAAATGTACTCAAGTAAAAGTAAAAAGTATGGTGCAGTAAAACTACTCTTAGAAGTATAATTTTTTTTAAAAAGTTACTCAAGCAAATGTAACTCACTACTACCCACCTCTGATACTCAGTGTATATATATATATTGTGATGGACAGCCGGGTCCCATGCCCGGCCAGGACGCCCCTGCTGCATATGTTCCAGGGAAGCCACCATGGACAGCTCAATACCTCTCCTGGGACGCCTAGTGGCAGCCTCCCTGGCCGATGTTGATTTCCAAGTCTCCCGTGTGGCTCCATGGGACATGGTGTCCTCCACAGCCTAGTTGGGAGCTGGGGTGGCCGCTAGGGGGTGCTGGGTCAAGAATCTGGCTGGACGAGTCATCAGCCCCAGGGTGGGCTATAAAACGGGACAGCCTCCACCACTAAAGGGCCAGAATCGGGAGGAAGAGGACGAGGTTGCCTGGGAGGAGTGGTGGTTCAAGGTGGAGAGTTGTTTGTTTGTGCCATTTAGAGTGCTTTTGGGACTTTGTTGGGCCTGTGGGACACGGGGAAGACGTGCCCCACGGCTGAAGAGAAAATAAAGGCCTGTGTGATTTTACACGTGCCTCTGCGACAGTCTGTGTCGGGTCGGGCGCTATATAGCTCCTTTATCACTATATATACTGTATACATATATATATATTGCAAGCCGAAAAAGTGCGGGCACCCCTGCTCTAATTGGTTTGGGTGTATTACATGGCCCTTCCCTGATTGGATTCTGCTCATGACAATGGCTCATCCTTGACAGGTCACCATTCACGGAAGAAAAACATTTTCCAACACAGCAGGAGTTGTTTTCCATGGTGTTTGTCATACAGCTTACATGTACACATTTAAATTATGTTTTGTAAAGTTTGAATTCTGCATACATATGTAAAATTACTTCATTAGAGTTTTGCAATAAATCTCATGGCCATTTTAGTAAAAAATTCAAAGCCCTGTGAAAATAAGTTTGTAATTACCTCAGTTGGCAACCTCTAACCAATGTTTATTACTTAAACTTAATCTGCTCAGTAAAGAGGAGCAGATTCAGCAGAAAAATAAATACCAAGATACTTAATGAAGAGGATGGTTGTAGAACGCAGCTCACCTCACAATGTTACAGGACAGAGAGAGAGACAGACAGCACAATGCAGTACATGAAGATACAGATGTACACATGCAATGCCGCCCTTGTTTATTTATTGCCTCTGTTGAGTTAGTTTTACAAATGCTGTTTGGTACAAGATGTGCTCCAATTGCTGTGGACAGCTTATATTAGTTATCTCACGAATGAATAAAGAGTTAAACACTAAATTCGCTCCAGCACCTTAAAGAATTTCTTTGTTTGTTCTATGCTGAGAATACGTTACCAGTGTCCTGCAAGTGCTGATAGATTTGAAAACACATAAAGCATGAGATGAACTGATTTTCATGGGGCTATGAATTTTTCACTACAAAGTCCCTTTAAGGAGTTTGCTGACAATGTGTGCAAGCCCAGTGTACGCAAAGGTTTACATCATGTTTTCAGGTGTTTCAGTACAGACAGGGATTATTCTGTAAGCAATGCAAAAACTCCAGTGAAAATATAGTAGTGTTCACATAGCCTTTGTTTACTGGCTTCTACTTTGCTTTGACTAAGATTTTTGCCTTATGTGTTGGGTTTGGTCATTCATTTCTTGTCTTCCTTTCACATTCCTGACTGGTCTTTGAGGTCCATCTTTGCTAGAAATTTCCTGGTTTGGAACATCTTCATTGTTTAGTTTGATTTTTTTTAAGTAAATCTAAATTGTACGAAAATAGAATTTTCTTTTCTTTTCTTCATTTTGGAGCCGAGTCATACCAAACAAAACCTCAATAACGAAGGTTAAATAAAAGGAAATCTCCTAACAATGACTTCTAAATTCATATTTTCACCTATTTTTCTCACAAGCTCGCTGTATGTTTTACAGTACTAAAAGTTTTTTAAAATTTATTTTCAGGATACCCCTCACAGTTTAGACATTTACACTTTGGAGCTTTAAGTTTTTTCAAAGGGTTAGTTAGGTCCAAACAATGTTCCAAACACACACACACACACACGCACTATATTTCAATTGTGCACCTTGGTTATCTTAACAATTGTGGGACAGGGTATTTCTTCAATCTCTAAATTTATAAATGTATATTTTTATGACATTATTTCTGAAGCAGAAGACTAAATGTATACAGTATATGACTGATTTGCCTTCAGCTTCTGACCCATGTTTTGCTAAGCTTTCTAATACCACTTGCTCAAAATTAACAGGTAAAATGGAAGGCAAAGTCAGTAAGTTGTTAACTTACCTCAGAAATACGATACACAATTTTGATTTACTAAAATGAATTATTTATTTTAGTGATCCATGGTGCTGGTTTGTGGCAATAGGTCATGTTTCCATACAGAGGCTGTTTTTTTTAATGTAATTTTGTTATTGTCATTATGTATACAATCTGTTACCATAATTATTACTTATAATCAACTAGCTCTTTTCAATGTTGGAGAAAGAACTCAGAGTTTGGCGTGACCCAATAGGGCAAAGGACCACCACTGCCCAACATTTTTCTAATCAATAGGTAATTAATGGATAGTAAACTGGCTTCATGAAGAGACATTAGAAAATGTTGTGTTTTTTGTTTCTAATGAACATGGCTAACGTTGCATGGTAATCAGTACAAAAGAGCCAGATGGCTTCTCTGTGTTTAGAATTAATCAGAATTAACAGGTTAAAAGCATGGTACACATATATTAAAATCATGTGTAAAAAGTGTACACCTGATCTGGAGTATTTTATTATAAACATACACCCATTTTAACTTTGGAGGATGTTTCCCGGTTGTCTTCATGGTCACTGTCTACATCCCTTCACCAGCAATCACCAACAATGTGCTAATGACCTGGACATTACTGCGGAAATCGTATAGTATACTTACATCCTGAGGGATTAAAGAAGAAGAGGAAAACTTCTTAACTGCGTCAATTTTATAATCTGGTGCATGTTTAGAGACTCTTCATCAGATCTGGATATCCATGCAAACAACATACTGTAAATGGATTCATCCAAACACTTGTGGACAATTGTGTGTCTATTTAAACAATCCTCCCATGTTGTAATAAAAACCTTTACCTAAAAAACCTAAAAAAATTTACTGAAGGTACAGAGCAATACATTTTGGGACAGCTGGTACAAGCTCATAAAACCAATTAAAGTGGCTAAATGTCCATTCAGTGATAAACTGGAGATTGAGGTATAATGAGCCAGACAAACCTTGGCAAGGTTAAAGAATCTTTACAGACTTTAAAGTAAAACCCATTCACATTTTTTCTTTCTGATGAACTTACATTGTATGTAACTGGGCAAGTCTGTAACTTGTTTTAGAAAAATGATACACAACTTTGCGTTATCAATATGTAATTTTCAGTTATGCACATATACAATGTTATGCATATGATATATATTTACATCATGTTTGTGTGTTTAATCTTAAATACATATATAAATTATGACCGCCATGTTCTGTTTTTACTTTTTCCATTAAGACTCTTTGTGTTGATCAGTGACAAAAAAGCCAAATTAAAACCAGTATGATTCTCTGTTGTATAATAATAACGTGAAAACTTCCAAGGAGTGAATACATTTTATAGGCACTGGATATTGCATTCTATATATGCTGTTGTTTATTTTTGGTGCCATACAGTCCAGGTACTGTTCATTCTCAGTTGTACCAGTATATTCAGATGTAGTGTTTTCAGATCAAATGGTTCTGAAGAGTCAGTCATAATAAAGTAGCACAGGAGATGAATTTGTTTAGCAATTAAGAATAATAATAATTGAGTTAAGGAATATCCAGACAATAATAATGTAGTTGTAAATGTAATTTATAGTTAGCAAAGGATATGTAGAGTTTCATGTGACCTCTTCTTACAATGGACCCAAAGGTTAACTTTCCCTAAGATCTTATTCCCCTAAAAGTGGTATATAAATAAAATGTATTTCAATTATCCTGCATTGTCAAACATACTGTACCTAGCTTAGACTTTAATATTTTACTTTACCTGCTTCTTCTGTGATCAATACTGAGAGTCATAAGGACCTAATTACAAATATACATTTGCAAATGTATAGTATATATAAAAGCAAGTACATATTCTGTGGTGTTAGTATCTTATAATAAATGTTGCATCCTGGTTTAATTTCCCTACTTTAATGGCTTCTAGCAGCCCATGCACTTGTATTGGAAAAAGTGAATTTAGAAAATGGATGAATTTGTCTATATATATCATGTTACTTATAAAGGATGATAGTTTCCTCAGCACGTCAGTGGGAAGTGCAATATATTAAAACAAAAAGAACACTACCGAATAGTAAAGAATATTTTATCACTTCATTTCACATCAAACACTGAACAAAACAAATATTTGGCTTTTCCAGGTATACCAGTTGTTTAAAACATTTAAAAGGTACAGTGCTTACTTGTTTCAACTCTAAGCATTGGGCTGATGATTTGAGATGCACCTCCTGCACGTGTGACTTTAAGAGCAAATAAATATGTGCTGCCAGGTGACAGTCCCGAAATGGTAAATCGTGTGGAATTAGATGGCAGCTTTCTCATAACTGGTCTATTGCCTACCAGTTCTGCATGATACTGAAGAAAATATTCAGAAAAATGTTCAGCCTTCAGCCAGCTTCGCAAGGAAAACCAAGAAATGGTGGCTTCTGTTTCTTTTACATCTTCCACATGAAGTTGAAAATCATCAGGCACTGAGGCAACTGAAAAATATAAAAAAGTCTTAAAATTAAAATTTATAGGACTATATATATTTAAATTTCCTAATATGTATATTTTATATATATTTTGTATATATATTTATTGTAAAGTTGACTAACTGAATAACTGACTCATACATCAACAAAAACACTATTTCTCATTTAGGATGGTACATCTAGGGCTGTAGGTAACTGCTAAGAAATAACATTTTGATATCATTATCTAGAGGTAAAACATCCCAAAACTGTAAAACAAAATAGATTTTCTCTTCCTGATAAACTTATATTGTATGTAACTGGGCAAGTCTGTAACTTGTTTTAGAAATATGATATACTAGGGGGATTTGCCCCCTGGTCACTTCACTCTCGCACACCCCCTCCATCCCTAAACCCCCCCACCCAGAGGTGACTCGTGTTGTGAAGGGGGGGCTGAACAAACACTAAGGAGATGCGGTTGGATCAGCTGCTGACTTGCTGCTGCTGCCAAAGCTGCATGTTCTGCTTAGGTCGTGCTGCATGTCGATCATTTAAAAGCCTGTACAGCAGCTGTCCTTTTGTCTCACTGCCTTGTCTTGCAGGTTATTAAAGTGTCTCCGAGAAAATCACGTATCGTCCCCATCCAAGCCTTCCAAGATTTTTTTCATAATAGAGAGACAACTTTGGTTTATCAATATGTATTTTTCAGTTATGCACAGTGGTGGTTTTTGATATGGGCGACATGGGCCGTTGCCCAGGGCGGCATCGTGATGGGGGCAGCATCTTGGGTATCGGCAAAAAAATTTATTTATTTTTTATTTATTTTTGAGCGCGTCCATGCTGCTCCGACATCATGCCAGTGTATTTTTGGGATTGCATGGGCACTGATCAGTTTTCTATTGCCAATTTGCTTGGAGTAAGGGCACCGTCCATTTGCGGGGTGCGCTTGCTGCTTGCAGAAAAGGGAGTTCAGGGGCGGGAAGGCGGGTTTATTCTCTGGCTGGGTGGCACGGCATCTAATAACCAGCTCACAAAACAAAACAAAATAAAAACAAACAAACACAAAAGCACCAGACATTATGATACAGACTTATAATTTGCACCGATGTGTTTTCGAAATTTTATCACACCCATATTTGAGGGAAGTGAGCGTGAGGGCCCTGGGTGCGCCTGCTTGCTGCTACTGCTGTGCTGAAGTCTCACACACAACCTGTCGAAAGGGTGTTTCCAAATAAAGCCCATTTCATTCATAATATTGTCAATCCAAGCCCATTATGTCACAATTAATTTTATTTGGGTTGTGCGAAATCACAGAAATCGTTAGATGGGCGCTTCTTACGCGAGCAGCATAGAGCAGAGTACAGCAAACAGGAAGAATAAATCCTCCTGTGTGAAGCTGACGCCAGGTCAATGCGTGTGCTCTCTCTATTCTTTATCACAGGTTAGTAAATTTGCCATATTTGGAGTGCACATTACAGGCTTTAAAACAGTAAAACATTGTCAATGAGATTTTGAACATGTTGATAAAATGATTTGAGTTAGTAAGAGTTTTGTTGTATGGATATATATACTAATGCAAATGACTCGCGTAGTGGAGAGTCGTAGGCGGGGAAAGTTAACCCGAAATAATAAACTGCCTGCAGCTCTGAGAGAAAAAGGTTTATGTACTTGTTAGTGACCTGGTGAAATGATCACTGGAGATGGTACTAAAGCGAAAATTCTTTACAATATAACAAAATATATTGGTGTTTTATAAATGTAAAATTTGATTTAAAAATTATGACCACAATGTAATGATCTATATTAATTTTTTTTTCATTAAAGACTTGTGTGTTGATCAGTGACAAAAAATGCCAAATTAAAACCACTACTGGTAGTGTTCATTCTCACCACATTCTCTGTGGTGTCACTGTCTTATAACAAATGCTGTATCCTGGTTTAATTTCCCTATTTTAATGGTTTCTAGTAGCCCATAAACTTGTAATGGAAAAAGTGAGTTTAGAAAATGGATGGATTAGTATATATATATATATATATATAGATAGATAGATAGATAGATAGATAGATAGATAGATAGATAGATAGATAGATAGATAGATAGATAGATTTGTACCTCAAAATCTCAAAAAATGATTTGACTGATTTAACTGAATGAAACTCAGTGACACAATAGAAAAAAAATTAGCTAACCCATTTTTTTTATATTTGTTAGTAATAATGTTTTAGCAAGTGGGTATTCTTAGGCACCACTTTTTTTTCCCATATCAGCATCACTGACCAAGTTGAGGTTGTAATCATGCAGAGAAATGGGGCTGCCACTTTACTCAAATTAACACTGCTACCAAAAGCAAAGTGGAAGGAAGAAGGTTCAGCTCAAAGAAGACATGCTTAGCAAGTTGAGTCATTGGATATATGCTGTACTCCCTACTCCATCAGCTTCTTCTTACTCCTCACCATACATTATAAAATACATAACAATTCGAAGTAGGAGGGATGTCTCCTATGGATTCTTGAGCACACTTATATACATATAGTTCGAACAGCGGGAGGGGGGATGTCGGGCAATTGTTGGTGAAATAAATGCAATATAGGGTGGTCCAGATCTAATTATGCAATTTTCATTACGCTATAACTTATTAAGTTTATTACATAGAAAATCACCCGAAAAATCCCGGACCATCGAGAAGTGTGCGAACTGAAGACATGAAGAATTGTCTTTGCGCCGAACTGGACTTGTCCTTGCATAAATCAAAGTCATCCAGACGATCTGGATCTGCATAATTAGATCTGGACCACCCTGTATTGTGGAGAACTAAGGCATCTCCATGTTGAAAAGTGGGAATCAGGTAAGCGCTGGTACTCTGCTGGTACTCTATATGGGCCCACTTCAAACCCTGGGTACAACACAAGCCGGGAGCAACAGTATATCTTGGTAAGTTTAAATGGTTGCACTGGTCAGTAAAGGGGTCCCCCACCAACAGAACACGGAGGAGGTGGACATAGTACATAGTTCACCATATTATTTCTTTTCATCTGATCTTTTCTGTGCAATGCTTAAAATGTTCAATTCATTCCTTTAAGCCACACAAATATGCAGCCTGTAAATGTCAATGTATTATTTAGTCAGTTAAACTTAGTCATGTTTCAGTGTATATTGCTTTTCATCTAAACACTACAAAACTTGCAATGGTACAAGATTACAAACCAAAGCGTTACATTCAAATCTGATGAAATTACCCTTTGTAATGGCACGAAAGTTTTACTAATAAGCAATTGTATACAGCATATTCCAGAGTAAGGAGCTACAGTGAACAAAGAATATTAGTCCCTGCTGAAACAAATTAACAAATATTGTACACAGAAAAGTGGTCAGTTAGTTAGATAGTACTTCTGATATATCCAATTCACCAACACCACACTAACCAGGGCCCATTTCCTTAGGGAATATCCTGGGCGAAGATGGGTAACAAAGCTAGTATAGATATAAAGCAATAACAAAATTCTGAATAAAAATCAATAACAAAATTCAAAAATCTGATGTAAATAAATGTATTTAAAATGTACATGTTTAAATCTGAACAACATACAACACTCAAAATCCTTTTTTTACTGTCATTCAAGTTTGTGTTTGTGCCAATTAAGTTGAAACTTTTTCAGTTTCAATTAAACAGACTTAAAGTGATGTTTCTTTAAGGGTATTTTTTATTTAATCTTTCAGTCAAAAGACATCCTCTTAGATGGATGGGTCAGTGGTAGTTGAGTGTGAGTATGTGTGCACAACATAAGTATCACAAACCTGCTTACTCCAGTTCAATGAGATGGCGGTTGGGATTAGGTAGGGTACTGCTCAAAAATAGACTTTATTCTGATCATTTACTGAAAAAAACAGGTTCAGAACATGGGCTGCAGCTTAATTAGTACAATTACAATAACATAGCAAGATAAGAAGATAACCCTATGATCCTTTAATTGCTTAAAGAATGATTTGCAATGCCAGGCTTGCTGTGATATACAGGTAAGTTATGAATAAACATGAACTCACCTTGACCTCAGTTTAGGTTTATGTAGTATCTGCACTGACAAAATATTACAAAAGCATTATTTGAATAAATTAACTTTTGAAAACATGTTGGCATTAGGTGTGTTGTTTTTGCAGCCTTATATATATTTTTATATTATATCTGAAAAACAAGATACATAAGAATCTGTACATTTTGGAACAGACAATTCAATTTAGGTACCTTGCTTATTCAGCTTAAATACAGAATGTCATGATATGTCAGGCAACCATTTAAAAGCCAAAGCACAGTTGTTTAAAAAGGAGACATAACAAATAATTAATGTAAATAGACATATATATTTACATTCATATTCACAAAGGAATGGTAAAGGGATATAACAAAAAAATTCGGTAAAGAAGTAGTTTGGTCCCGTTGCATTCATCTGCATAGCATAGCAGTCTGTCTCATTGCTTGGCAAAGAAGCAGACATCACATTCTTCAGATTATAAATAGTTCCATCTGTCCACTGCAGCACACCTTCCTCCTATAAAAATTAAATCATGCAGTTAAGAAAGATGCACATTTATTTATAACATGTTATAATCTTTGTATAACTGTTCAAAGATCCATCAAAATAATTCTGGCTTTTAGAGTTTTCTTGTAAATTGTTTAGCTGCCAGTAAACTGAACAGAATACAGTACTTGATTAAACATTTTAACTGTCTCATTACTAATTTCTAAATATCTGTCTGAATATTGTAACTATAGCAACATTATTTTACTAAAAAAGAAAGATGGCACTGTAGTACACTGAGTAGCAGTAGTATTCTTTACATTTTAATGGCAACCTTCCCCAGAGCAGTTCCTGTCTAGCACCCTGCTGCTACAAGGTACAGGTTCTACCCTGTCATGACATCATGACCCTTTAAGGAAAAGCAAATTCAGGAAATTATTTGATTACAGCAGTTTTAATTTTATCAGGTCAATACACTGTATATATACTTTGGGTATACCAGTTTCTTTAAGAAAAAATAATTTTGCTTATTTACTGTTTTTGGGAAGGCCCTGCAAAAAGAATTATTTTTACTTTCACAATCTTAATGCTGAGGCTGCAATATTCTTTAGCTTGTCAGCTTTATTGGTGTATGTTGTGAGACTTCATTGATAAATTATTTTCCCATGCTTGCTAACTTCCTAACCTGAAGTTACTGCCTATTATATTGTGTGAAAATACACGACTAATTAGTATCAATTTGATCTTGTGCTGGGTAATTAAATATTTGGTTTAGTTCTTTATTTTATTTTAGTTTTTGAACTTGAGCATAGATTTCGTTTTAAACAGTAGGAAAGAGTGAAATTAATGTCAAGTAAATTATGATATTTTGCATTACATGCAGTGGTTTCTCTATTTCTATCAACACCAAAGACTGATTTTTGACATCAAATATTTAGGATTCTGTACTGTCATGTCAAAGCTTAGAAAAAGTGTAAACTAACTTTAAAATATAATTTTACTTTGCTGTCTTAAAATCAATTTAGTATTTCCACTAACCTAAAAATTAGGTGTTTTTTGTTCACATATTTTTTTGTATACTTTTAATCTTGAATACAGCATAGTACATAACCTGCAAGACTGCAACTATGAGCTTGGTTCAGTCTCTGTGACAAATTAACTCTGTGACACAGAACAAATCACATAACCTGCCAATGTAATTATGTAAACAATTTTACTGTACCCTTCTATCATACAATCAGGCAAATTAATCAATGTAAACCTTAAACACAATCAAATCATGAACCTAAATAAACTGAGAAGGCATAAAAACAGTAACCTTTTTCATACAACAAAGATATTTTAATTTTACATTTAACACACATTTGGAAGAGGATATTTACATTTTAAGAATGGACTTCTGCTTCATGCGCGATTTGGAGGAGGAGTAACTAATTACTTAGACTCCGGATCAAATATAACTTGGTTGTTACAGGCAACTGGTTTGTCTTTAAATTGGTTGCAACATGCCTTGGAGTTTAACATATAACCCATCTATTAATCCATCTATTTCCTAAACTATCTTATTCTGTTAAGCAGTTGTGGATAGCCAGAGCCTACCTCAGCAGCAGAAATGCAAAGTAGGAAACAGCTCTGGATGGTACACCACCACACCACAGGGAAATCCTGAAATACAGCCCTGCTTCAAGCCAAAACTGATTCACCATTTATCATAATATTGTTGTCTTTGGGATGTAGGAGGAAAAATAGAATAGACATAAAATGCTAATTCCACACAGATAGTGATCTGACTAGAAATTGAACCAGGGTTCTATCAGTAAATTCAATTTATGCAGTTTAATTTATTCTTATTAAGTGCATTTCCTTTAAGAACCTGACACACTACAATACATAATGCTTACAAATACTGTTTGAAAAAAGAACTGCAACCCAAACACAAACCATAATGTCAACACTTATAGTATGGAATATGTATAAAATACACATACAGCATATATGAGGTACTAGTTAATAGAACATTATAAGATACGAACTAACATAGCTGAAATACACGGTGTTGCCCATGAGGAAAATAGTGTTTTTTCTTTTTTAATTGTCTGAGAAAAATATAATAAAAAAAACAACTTTAAAAATAAAAATAAATTAACAAACAATGAAGACTCACTAATGTGCTTGTGTTGCAGCCTTGTATGTTACAATCCAGCTGACGCTCAGAACCGGCCAACTTTATTTAATTTCAAAAACAACAGGGGCGCGGTGGTGCTCAAACATAAAGAATGCTGGCAGTCACCTCCAATTTGCCCTCTGGTGGTCGTTCCGAGTGTCAACTGGATGATAACATGCATACAAGACTGCAAGATCACCCCCCACCCTACCCAGAAGGGGGTGGGTTAGGGTTTATTTCACCCTACAGTATTTTTAGTCGACCAATGAGAAACGTGTACTAAGTTTCATGAAAATCGCTCCAGCCGTTTGAAAGTGATGCTGGAACATACATACATACACACACACATACACTCTATATATATATAGATTGGATATCAAGTAATGTTTCATATGTACATCCTCTCAACCTTTTTAAAACTGGTAAAAAGAAATCTACAGTTGCTGCACACAGTTGAATAAAAGAAAAACAATATAAAAATAAAAACCTAATAAAAATAATCCCTTCCAGGTGATAGACAGTGGGGTTCTCATGTTTATGCATTAGAGTCAGAGATGTTTGCTATGGACTGGAGGGATTAAATAATGTTTCTTCACGCAGTGCCGAGATTTGATACATGATGGAAATGATTTAGATCTGGATTCCACAAACTTTAAATGTGTTTGCCTTTGTAAAGAAATACTTTATTGCCATAACAACATTAGTTTCATATAATTTTGGTGAAAAAAAACCAATATAAACATGCAAACATAAGAATAATAGTTATCTTTCCTATAATAGCCTATAATAGCCCTTGCAATTAATTATAATTAATAGCCCATTCATCTATATATATACAGTATAATTCACTAAGGGCATGCAAGACAGTGAGTGCAAGACAGAGAGCCACGCCCGCCAACTCACAGAGCCCCGCCCACCAACTCTAAGACCATAGAATACGCACGACAGAGCCCCGCCCACCAACTTTAACCCTCCTCCCGCGTCATGGGATACGTGCAACAGTGCCCCACCTGCCAACTCTTAACTCTCCTGCCGCGTCCACCCTCGCTCTCAAAGCATGCATACTGCCTGCTCATGTGCCCGCACGGAACACCTCACCAACCACAGCCTCAGTCGCTTTCGTCTCTGCTACAGTCCATATGAACCTCAGAGCCACATTGACTTTTTATTGTTCTTTTCGATACCAGCTGCTTTTCTATATATATAATCGACCAAGTCGCCCGACCATGGGGTACGCACGACAGAGCCCCGCCCGCCATCTCTAATCTTCCTTCCGCGTCCACCGTCACTCTCGAGGCTAAAGAGAAGGCTAAATCAAACAGCAATAATTAGCAAACAAACAAAGATAACTGGCATTAACAGTGCAAAATTCACAATTGGTATGCCAGTTTGAAAAGATAAGTTTTGAGGGTAGTTTTAAAATGTGTTATTGAATCGAGTTGATGTATATGAGAGAGAAGAGAATTCCCAAGTTGAGGAGCACTATGAGAGACGCTCGAGCTCCCATAGCACTGAGTCTGACGTGTGGTACAGAAAGTAGAGCTGCAGATGAGAATCTGAGTGAGCGAGAGGAGTGTCAGTCTGTAGGAGATCAGTGAGGCTGTGGAGAGCTTTAAATGTTAAGAGTGGTATTTAGTATTGTATTCTGTAGTTAACAGGGAGCCAGTGAAGTTGAGAGAGTAGGTTTAATATGTTCTGTGGATTTAGAACTGCAGGTTATTATCCTGGCAGCAGAATTTTTAATAAATTGTAAGCGATGGATACGTTTTTGTGGGATGACAGATAGAACAGCATTACAGTAATCTATACGTGAGGTGACTCGGGCATTAACCAAGAACAGGATGAAGTCTAGAAATGTTTCGGTGATGGAAGAAAGAAGTCCGAGAAATGTTACTTATACAGGAAGAATTATTTAATAATAATAATAATTATTATTATTATTTAATAATTGTCATTATTAATGTATAAATGGATATAAATAATTGTATGTAAACGATTCAACAAAATCTTGTATTGTATGTAAACGATACTGTTTAAAACGTTATTGTTTTTTCATAAGAAAGCCCAGTTTCCACGTCTACCTGTATTAGTTTAAATGGCACTTTTACCACTCGCAATAGTGCGGACTTATTGTGTCGACTGGGCAACACAGTGAATGCGGCGTCTATCTATATATGTCTATGTTTTCCGTAGCCTACTACAGGAAGGTACTCTCTCGACCATTGGCTTTGGTTTCGCTCCTTGCTATTTTCATTATACTGCAACAGTGGTTTCCTAAGCCTTTGTTATACTGAATTCCCTTTTCACCGTTTTCTGTTCCTATTCTTACACCCCGTATGCTACGGCGGGCTTCAGCTAGTTAATTATATTGTTGACAACTCAAGATATTAAGTTCCTGAATCTCACAGTTAGAGGAATCACAGTACATTTATAAAATCTGGTAGACCTGATCTTGCTCAACTTAAGGATTTTACTTGAAATAAGGAAAGTGAAAAGAGAGTGACAGAGGTGTGACAGGTAAGAAAAAATCTTAATAGCATTATGTTTCCAGAGCAGGGGAGTGGTGAACAATGATTTTATAAGCAATCACACTACCTTTGATAGATGTTTCCTGCCCTTTTCCCTAACTTTGATTCAGAAGATTAAAACAATTTCAGTAATGAACCTTGGGAAAATGGTAACTAATTCTTATAACATTCTGAACTTATTTAACTGCCTCAAATAGAACAGTTTCTAATAAGATTTCTTTACCATAATGTGCTGGTCTTGGTCATGTTAGAGTCATATAAATGTTAGTGCCAAGGAATGTATGCAGTCACATGGACAATGGAGGCAAACTCTCTTGGCCAATAAAAGGGTATACATTTGATGATAAGATTTTCATAGATTTCATAGCACAGAGAAACTGGTGTAGATAGATAGATAGATAGATAGATAGATAGATAGATAGATAGATAGATAGATAGATAGATAGATAGATAGATAGATAGATAGATAGATAGATAGATAGATCATAGTGTGATCTCCTCAGTCTGTCAGTGGAGCAGGACAGCGACAGAAGCTGCTCCTGTGTCTGGAGATGATCCTGTTCAGTGAAATAGTGCTTCCATTGACCTTAGCCAGTCGCAAGAAACATTTTACTTCTAAGTATTTAAAACCGTGTTTGTTAAATTGTGTGTTATGACCCAAATAAGGTTGTGGATGTTTTTGTGATGGGTTGACACGTGCTTGTGCAGAAAACAAGGTTATTATAGTTAACCAAAACTAAAATCATAACTGAAACTATTATTAAAAAAACATTTTTGTAAACTGAAATAAAATTATTAAAACCGAAATGAAAAACTAAAGCTAAGTGAAACTATTAAAGTAGCTGGAAAGACTGAAATAAAATAATAATTTACTAAAATATTTTCAGCTTTCATTTTTGAATGAATATTCTTGAGTTAGTCTTTAACCCTTGTAACTTTTAACTCTAAAACAGAAAGTTTTCCACTATGAGCTGTCCGTACATATTCATCCAGTGAACGGCGGTGGCTGGTGACAGTGGGCGGCTGTTCACATAGATTTGTGGTGACAGAGCAAGCTGAATGCGGTGTGTAAAGCGTGTGAAATAGAAAGCGATTTGTCACCTTTCTTTGCGCTTGTTATATATCAAGATGTAATTCAAATGGGTGAAATCAGAAAAATCACGAGTGAGTAACGTTTCAGTTTATTTCTCAGGTGACTGCTTTTTGTTGACACCAATTCACCTGCGACTTCGCACAGGAGAAATTGTCTTTACTTTCTTATATACGAAGTATAGAGAAAGTATAGTAATCAGGAAAACACTCAACCTCAACATTTTGATGAATCTTGACGTTATAGACCTCCCAGAGTCTAAAAAATACCGTTTTTTGGAATTGTGTGTGTGTGGGAGTGTGTGTGTAATCACGATAGCTCAAAAACTCAACTAGATAGACGGATGAAATTCGGCATGTGGTTGTTACACCACAATTGTAGATCTGTATTAACTTTTGGGTTAAATCCTTCACCCGGAAGTGGTACTTTACCTGAACACATACTCGATTTTTTTTTATTCATGCATCCGAGTCCGATTTATTCAACTTTACTTTTATAATAATTGTTCAATATATTATTAATTTGATTTGATTTTGATGGTTCCTTAACGTACATAATATAAAAGTATAATCATTGTCTTGCAGTTTACTCCTCAAATATCCATCCCCATATCTGAGTATACAAAAAAGTCTAAGGGAGACCACTCCCGCTTTTTAAAATAAAACGGCACTGATTGAGAGACTGACTAGGTCATCATACAAGATCAGCATATTTTTGCTGGCCAATCACTTTTGCTTTAAAAACACCGTTTAACAATGAAGCGATACCAACAAAGATAGGTAAGCGAACAGAGTCTGCCAAGAGATGAAAAACTAAACATACTAATGGGTTTTTGTATTTATTCTATATTTATTAATTTATCTTTTTTAGTTCATATTCACAACTCAAAATACCTGATATTGTGAAAGTAATCCATTAGCAGAATTATATTTTAAAATGTGTCTCCCTTTTTTCAATGTTTTTCTCTCTCTCTCAGAATAGATATTCTTTTTGTTCTTAACATCAGCCTTATCATACATATTGCATACCAGGGATTTTTCCTGCCTTACATCCAAACCTGCTGGTGAAGGCTCCAGGTTTCCTGCGATCCTGCTCTGGATAAATAGGTTTAGATAATGTATATATTGTTCTTAATCTCAGATGCTGTCTCTGTCGTTTTATGCCTGTCTGTACTCCATTTACCTGCTCTTGCTCTGCTCACTATGGGTTTACTGTCCTTTATGTTGGGTTATTCAAGTCTCTCTGCCCCTAACCTTGATACTACATGCTTGCTTTTCTTTGTTTCCCTCAATACAGCTAGGTGGGGTCAGCACACTGATTCAAATCGAAGAGCCCTGTTCTTCCTAAACCCCCGTGATTTTCATGAGAAAATATTTAAAAAATTAGAAAATTGTGTAAAATTGTTCATATTCAGTATCTCGTTTTGATTATGCTTGTTTTTATCAGACAAAAATAAAACCAGATAGTAAACCATGTAGTGTAGTAAGCTTCCACTAACATTAAACGCATATCCAAATCTGTTAAGTGTACAGTTCTGTCTGATTGTCACACAAAACTAAACTCCATAGGCGCTCCATGCCATAATTACTAAAACTAAAACTGAAACTAATAGATATAGAAATAAAATAGAAATGTATTTGTGAAATAAAAACTAAACTAAAACTAAAAATACATTCAAACTCAAATTCTGTGTTGAGTGATATACTACCCACTATTTAGCATACTTTATTCATATTGTGGCAGTGTGTGAAACAAAGCTGTTGATGTATCACACAAAACTTTAGTTCCTGTGTTATGAGAATATAAAAAGTATTGTTCACCTACCATTTCACATTCTAATAAACAATCAAACTGAGAGGACTAACAGTAAAGAAATAAATAAGAAAAGGCGTTAGAGGAAGAAATGACACCGAAAAGCATGTGAGGTGAAGAGACTGTGGCGCTAGACTCAAATATCAAAATTAAAATAACAGGGTGGAAATATATAATAAATGACTGTGCTGTATGCTAAATGCAGTTCACTTGCCATGAACAACTGGTCAGTGCTTTATCACATGCAAGCCATTACAGCATACATTGAATTTAAACCTGTAAAAGAGTAGTTTAACATGCCACAGTAATGATCACCTGATACACATACCACAGTAATGATCACCTGATACACATGCCACAGTATGTACAGTTTAGATACTAGGTTATTTAGGTACTGGATTATTGGCTTCATCATAGTTATTGTATTGTTATTAGTGAAATGTAGGTATTTCATAATGAGTGAAAAATGACACTCACTCAAAATTTTACCAAAAATGGTGTTTGCAACAAACAGTTTGTGGACCAGTACCATCTCTGGACTGGTTTACCCACCTTCTTTTTCTTTCTGCTTCTCCCGTTAAGGGTTGCCACAGCGGATCATCTTTTTCCATATGCTTTGCAACATCAGGAGACCAAAACCATGATATATATCATCTGCAGCAACAAGCAATGAGCAAATGCTTTACTGTGACTATTTGATCCATTAGATGGCAGTAGAACACTGTCCTGAGAGTTATTCAGGTGTAACAGTTTGTAAAGGGGATAATTACACATCATCTTGAGTGTGACTCGGGAATAACCATTTCTGCACACTCATGGTTAATACCAAGGAGGATAATTGGTGCCATGAGTCAAGTGGCTAAGTTAAGTGACTTTTCATATTATCCTTTCATAATCCTCATATTCTCATGTCACACTTGAAGAATTTTTTTCTCTCAAGTTTACTAAAACTTACACCAAATATTTCCACTGGCAGTGCTATACTTCGGGAATCTGTTCCCTGTTTTAAATGATAATTATTGTTTTGAGTTCAAGAACTATGTGCTCCCTTTGTGCCATCTGTAGGTTCTCCAAAAGTACATATGGGTTTCTTTTGAATGCTCTGGTTTCCACTCCAAAGACATGCAGGTTAGGTGAATTAGCATTAGCTAAAGTGGCCAATTTGTCCTCTGATGGACTGGTGCTCAGTACAGGGATTGTTCCTGCCTGGTGTCCATTGCTTACTGGGATAGGCTCCATCAATGCATGTGACCCTGCCTCGAATAACAAGGTTTAGAAAGTGGATGGATGGAATATTGTTTTAACAATACTGTACATTTGTCTCCCACATTTTCCTTTTAGTAATATTTATATGAGAAATATGATTGAAAGGAAACAAAAATCTTTAGTTTTTTTTTATTATATGGCTATTGGTATTTGTCTCTTTATTATTGTGCTGTTACTATGATCATATTTATCTTCCTGAGTTCCAGTACTGTACTGATTTTCAAATTTGGGTCCTCAGATTAAAAAGTTTTAGAGCTCCTGATTTAGTATAAATAATCACTTTATCAAGCAAGAGAATGTGTACACAGAGTATATGCATGACATGATCTCACATGACATTCGTCACAATATATGACAAAAATACATATTTTGTTTCTCTGCCTATCTCTCTCTCACTCACAGTTAATCTATTTAATTAATTTTACTTATATAACTTTTTGTTATTCTTTACCAGTTTTCATTGGACATGTTATTAAATGTTTTCTGCTAGTAAAAATTAAATGTGAGTACTTCAAAAATAACAGAACAATATGAAAATGGAGCCAAGTAATGGATAATTGCAGGTGTATCTAAGAAGTATTATTATTATTATTGTTTTCATTCTGACATCATCCTCACATAATAAACAACAAGCAATTTTTGTGAGCATGAGGTTTTCACTACAGTGTAAGGAGAATGAGCATGTTCCATCAACACTGCATAGAAGTTGGACTATCCTAAATAGATACAGGAATATTACATGATAAACTACCTCATTCCTAGCATAACTACTATTTATAGTACATCTTACCCCTGGACATTCTATAGTTTGTTAGACATGCCTATGTTGATGTTTTCATAATTAACAACCACAACCATCCTTTCCCATTCCACAAATTGGCTATTCACTCACAACTATTTCACCAAAGGTTTTCTCACATTTAATGTGTTAGTAAAAATGTTCCTTGCATTTTGCTGGTGTCAAGTGTAAAATGTTTAAATTTACATACGTATTATTCATCATCATTAAATGAATCCTGACAAGATGTTCCTTCTTATTTTAGTGTTTAGTAGATACAGAAAGAACACTTTGATTTTAATGGAGTACATAATCTCTCCTTAAACTTGATACACCTTTGAATCTAACTGCAGAAGTGCCAATGGATAAAACTTTCAAAGTTTGTCTAGAGCTGAAATACTTTTTGGCTTGACTCCATTGTTTCAAACAGACACTTTATTCTGTAAACCCTCTTTTAACCTTTTTTTGTGTTAAGTATCTTTGTTCCCTAACATTTACAAATGTTCCAGGAAAGATTAGAATCAGAACACACCCTTGATACTACTAGCGAAAAGCAGAAGCTGGTGCTGACATTTAAAGGGATATTCCATCTATCTAAAGCAAGTAAAGGTAGCTAAGCTACAAATTTTTCAGGACTGAAGTAGTTTGCCACTGAAACCTGCTTTCAATAACAGGATATATACATACATATACTGTATCCAGAAATGAAAATTTTTCAACAAAATAATAGTTTTAAACAGCTACATAAAATTGTCAAAGCAATGAGAGAAACACTATAAGAAAAACCATGTCACACATTTAAATTTGCACATGGCATAGCCTTGGTAGGTCACTCATAAAGATGAGTAGGTGCAAAACTAAACCCTCCTCCATTATGGAAGATGTCACTCATCCTGCACATGGTCTTTTTGCCCCCTCCCAGCAGGAAGCTTACAGGCTAGCACTACCAGGTTGAGAAACAGCTTCTTCTTGGATGCTATTAGACTAATGAGTACAGCATCACTAAATCTGATTGCACACTGTGTGTGACTTACGCTACATTTTGCATTTATGGTTTCAGTAGTCTCATGAACTATACAATCTGCTGCTATCTTTTTTTCTTTTGGCAAAATACAGTGCATGCTCCAATAATATTCTTTACCTACAGTTATCTTACTCTATTTTATGTATTAATGTTATTTCATTCTATTTTATTGTGTTACCAAATCCGTTACTAGGGTGGTCTATTCTCGCACCTTAAGATTACCACACATATAGATACACATAAACTTAGGCAGACTGTAGACTGTAGAATTATTAGTCACCCTGCAATATTCTACTTAGAGCCCCTTCACACTCACACATAGACATCCTTAAAAAGATGAAGAATATGTCTCACAATATTCTATAGGAGTTTTTACTTACATAAATATCCTTAATTAAACAATGTAGTCTTAATATACAGTATCTCACAATATTCTATAGGAGTCTCTACTTAAGAACTTACTTATCACCAGCAGTGACAAATATACGGGTTTCATCACGACAAAATTAAAAGTGCAACTCTTTTGGTTATGCCACTTACCAATCAAACAATACGCCCTGCTTTTACCATAGTTGCCTCTTCTTTTGAGGTGCGGCCTCTTAGACTTGATAAGCCCTATGGGCATGTTATATGGCTGCCCATCATACAGGTAACTTAGTTTTCAATGTATTATTTCAATCATCCTAGGTATACAGACAATGTATAGAAATTTAAAAGCAATGTGGTATTTAGTAAACGAATAAAGACACCAAATAGAACAAGATATAATAGAAAATAAGATTGATAGTAAAGTCTGGATATCCTGTATATAGTCTTTAGAAAAAGATTATGAAACAATTACAGAAATCAAAGATGAATGTTCCTGGAAATCTGTACATGCAAAATTAAAGTACTACTTTGAAAATAAACTATTAGATAACATTTTATAAAACGGAATAAAATATTGTAAATATCAGAAAGAATATGTTTTGACATCAAAAAAATGCCTTAAATATTAATATCAGGATACTTTTTAAACTGTGTGTTTTGATACCCCCCCAACCAAGTCTGAAATCTCTCTTTTTTCCTACATTTTAGGTGAAATCCCCCATTGCAAAAATGAATTTCACGCCTTATACATAGCAGAATGTTACCTGTTTATTGCATATTTATGGTTCAGTTGTGTTCTCTTGCCATATGCAAGACACATAGTGACAAAAAAGAAAAAAACAAACCACTGAAGAAATTAATATAAAACCAAACAGTACAGAGCGAGCCTATTTAAACGGTGGCCCGCGGGCCACATGTGGCCCAGAAGCAACCTGTGAGCGCCCCAGCCCTTGGTCCTGCCAAAGACTGAGAGAAAAAACATGAAAAACACAATTTGCAAGTCTTCAGAAATTCCTACATAAATTCCTGCTGCCTATCAACATTTAACCCACAATGCATCGTGTTGTTGTGTGGCTAGAACTGGTGGCAGTAGTCTATGATGCTGTGATGACCTGTTGATTAAGACACACAGGATCTGCTTCTCTGGGGTAATCTTCAAAATGCCAAAAGGCTTTTTATATGGTGTGCCGCACTATAAACTTTTCTTACCATGTCTCTTATTTTTCTATTCTTCATTATGTGAAACACTTTGAGCTACATTTTTTGTATGAAAATGTGCTATATAAATAAATGTTGTTGTTGTTGTACCCTACCGCTCCTTGTCTGGGTCACAAGGACACCTCCAAAAACAAAAAACAAAAAAGGTAGCCTTCTGCTTTTCTGCCTCTTCCTGCTCTTTTACCATTCACTCCCCTCTCACCCTGATCCTGTCACCCAGCTCTCTGTAGGGAGGACTTGTTTGAAAATCTGGCCCAACTGAATTTGTGACTGAATTGCCCTGGTGTAGAGGGTCTGTCAGATATAAAGCCATAACATTAGCAGCCTTAGGCCATCCTGAATGTGTGAAATAATCACTGAAGATTCACAAATAAACTATATGTAAAAGGGGCTTTTGGATAGACTACAGCATTAAAACAACCATCATATAGATCACTGTCATTGATATCAAACATATACTGGTAAAATTAATTACACAATATGTAATTAGTAGTTGCAGATCACAGATTAAACCAGACAAAGGAAAGTTCACATTTTCACATTTCAATTTACTATAGAGGAAATTTAGTACATATACAGTACATGTTGTAGGAGGAATACGGGATGGACAGACATCCCATCAGAAAGTCGGTAAGGAGGCCACAAGAATACAGAAAAGGACAGGAGAAAAGGGAAGGACAGAGAAAGAATGTCGCAGACGGATATCAAGTTCCACCAGGCACTAGATGGCAGCAGCCCTCCATGACTGTACCCATTCGGGAACCAGCAGAGAATGCTGGGAGATGTAGTTCAGCAATACAGCCCTGCTGGGGACCATGGGTGCCACAAGAGGGTGCTGTAGGGAGATGCGCTTCCCACTTTATGGGACTTCTGTATGACCTGGAAATACTTCCATCGGGCAGTGCGGTGGTGAAGGGAGAGGTGACTGAGAGAATATTTGTATAGAGACAAGACCTGTGTTTGTGCTTTCTGCTTGTGCTACTTTGTGAAGGTACTTTTTTGGATATTGAAGCCATCCATTATTTGAACCCGGGACTTTGTATGTGTTTGTGTTGGGGTTCACTGATGGTCCGGTTCCATCACAATGCTTAGGCCAGAACTTTATTTCTTTATGAGGAGATGTAAATGCCTACTACTCATTTGATTTACATTTGTGATCTTTTAAATAGGTACATGTTTGAATTAATGTCTATGTAAGTGTTTTAATATTGTTAAAAATCTGCATTTTTAATCTTTACATATAGTTTTTGCAAACTGGACATAAATGCTGCTCATGTACTTTAGTTACTGTGCTTAATCCATCTGGGGTCTCTTGTGATGACATTTTACAATATTTTATTAGTAAAATTACTGATATCAGACCTAACATTGTGCCTGTTGCTTAGGATCTGCCGGTGGGCGTCATTCACTCCACTGTACTTCATTAGTTTCAGTCAGCCAATTTTTTTCAGACCTGACGAAAATTTGTGAGTTGTATGAAGCCATCTTTTTGTCCTCTTAATTGTATGCCTGCTCAATTCTTTAAAGGAGTGTTTGATATAATCAGTCCTAATCTGCTGTCAGTTGTTAACAGCTCAGTGCAGATGCAGACTGTTCCTACGTGCTTTAAGCATGCAGTAATTGAACCCCTGTTAAAAAAGGCAAACCTTAATCCCTTGGTTCCTAGTAGCTTCTGTCTCATTTCCAAATTAACATTTCTCGCTAAAGTTTTGGAGAAAGATGTGGGTACAATACAGGCTTTTTTGGAGTACAACAATATTCTTGACTTCAGTTGGTATTCAGAACATTACACAGCACAGAATTTGTGCTGCTAAGAGTGATGAACGATCTGCTGCTGGCAGCTGATTCGGGGAAGTGCTCAGTGCTAATTTTATTATATTTGAGTACTGCATATGACACTGTTGATTATTACATTTTGATTAACAGGCTTGAATGGTGGGTTGGTATTCAGGTACTGCTCTTAAGTGGTTTGCGGATTACCTCAAAGGCAGAATGTTTTCTGTATATGTGGGTAGTTCAACATCTCCTACTGCTTTGGTAACCTGTGGGATACCCCAGGGGTCTGTTGTAGGTCCAGTCCTCTTCTCTTTATATATATATTACCATTCTGCTCTATACTAAACAAGCATAACATTCCGTATCATTGTTATACTGATGATACCCAAATTTACTTCCCGTTGCAACTGGGTGAATGGAGTCTGTGAGAGAATTTTTCAACTGCTGAGATGATACAATTAACTTCCTACAGTTAAATGAGTCAAAAACTGAATTCATTCTATTTGGTCAACCTACTATTAACCGGAGCATTGCAAGAACATTGGGTCCACTTGTCCAGTACTTAAAGCCATGTGCTGAAAATCTTGGGAGTGATCTTGGATTCATATTTTTAATTTGACAAACAGATAAATGCTGTGGTAAAGAGTACTTTTTTCTACATCAGGGCAATCAATAAAGCCAAGCAGTTTTTGTTATTCTATGACGTACAAAAGCTTATTCATGCTTTTGTTATTCCTCGTTTGGATTACTGTAATGCCCTGTATGTTGGGATATCCCGTACAACACTGTCTCCCCAGCAATTAGTGCAAAATGCACCTGCTAGTGTTTTGACCAGCAAAAAAAAATGTATCACATCGCTCTGGTGTTGGCCTCTCTTTGTGGGCTCCCTGTTAGTTACAGGATGAATTTTAAAATTTTAGTGTTCACTTTTAAAGCCCTACATGGGTCAACTCCACTGTACTGATCTTATTACTCAATATTAGTCAGCTAGGGAGTTGAGGTCTTCAGATCAGCTATTGCTTACTGTCCCATGCCTACAGTTGAAGCTGAGGGGCGATCGTGCTATTGCTGTGGCTGGTCCTAAATTGTGGGATGATTTGCCCCTCGTAATAAGGTCAGCTCCCACACTTCATAGTTTTACGTTTTTGCTAAAAAGTTTCACTTCACTTACTTATTAGCTTATGAATTTGAGTGGTTAAATCTTTCCATTTATATTGTTTATACTGTGCATGTGTGCTATTTACTGTATGTTTGTGTGTTGGTAAATATGTGTTCATGTATGTACAGAATGTTTTTTTTTGTCATTCATTTTAATAATTCTTTAAGTGGCTTTTGTTTCATAATGTGTGATGGACAGCCGGCAGTTCAGTCCGGCCAGGAAATCCCTGAAAGAAAACAATGGAGGAAGGCAGTCTTTTCAGGGCACCGCATCTCCCGGGACTCTAAGTGGCAGCTCCCCTAGACAGCAATGGTTCCCCGGATTCCATCAAAGCATCCTGGGACGTGGTGCCCGTTTCCTCAGCCCTGTTGGGTGCCGCCAGGGGGAGCTCACAAAGAACCTGGGGACTACTACTGTTACGACAACCCAGAAGTACTTCGGAGTCACGAGGACGGAAGTCCGTAGTACTTCCGGGCTACTTGAGAACTAATGATGTGTTGTTTGACCTGGAAGAAGAGGAGGAACACTTCCGGGTCGGGGACTATTTAAAAGACTGGTCAAGATCCAGCAAAGAGAGCCAGAGTTGGGAGGTTGGGTGACGATGCTGCTGGGAGTGGAGGATTGTATTGTGATTATTGTTATTATTATTATTATTATTGAAGAATTCTGGAGTGTGTGGTTCTTTGTGCACTGTATTGAAGAAAATATTAAAGAAAGTGTGTTCTGGACGTCTGTCTGGTAGGTTTCACAGGGCAACAGCGACCACTAGTGTCCACAAATGTTACATTTTAGTCTATGTAGGGCACTTTGGTGAACTTCTAGTGGTTTAAAATGTGTTATATAAATAAATAAAACCTAAAACCTTTATTTGTTGTTTATGTATGTCTATGTATAGCATCTAACACCATAGCCTCATGTATAAATGTTGCGTACGCACAAAAATGTTGCGTATGCCTGTTTACACACTCACATTGTGATGAATAAAACCTAAACTTGGCGTATAGCCACACACATTCTCATTTCAACTTAATCCATTGCGTACTCAAATTTTCAGCTCAGTTTTGCAAACTGGCAGCAACCAGCATCAAAGCAGTGCTACTGTTCCTGTGTGGTTTCCCTTTATTTTTTAGATTCACATCCCTGATGCGGCTTTATCAAATACACTGAAATTAACTGCATATCGTTTATAAATTTAAGGCATCTGATTGTACTCAACCTGTAACAATACAATGGGGGTGGTCCGGTGGTAGCACTGCTGCCTCGCAGTAAGGAGACCTGGGTTCACTTCCCGGGTCCTCCCTGCATGGAGTTTGCATGTTCTCCCCGTGTCCGCGTGGGTTTCTTCCCAAAGTCCAAAGACATGCAGGTTAGGTGCATTGGTGATCCTAAATTGTCCCTAGTGTGTGCTTGGTGTGTGTGTGCCCTGCGGTGGCGCCCTGCCTGGGATTTGTTCTTGCCTTGCGTCATGTGTTGGCTGGGATTGGCTCCAGCAGACCCCCATGACCCTGTGTTAGGATATAGTAGGTTGGAAAATGACTGACTGACAATACAATGGTCCAGGGAATGGCCAAACTATTCCAAATTCCATAGCTGCTTTAGCGTTGTTACTTTTAGTGTACCAGTATTTTAATCTACTTTACGGAATCACAGCTGTACAGCAGCTGATCGGAAAGGTATACGTCAAGTTTGTCATGAGCGTAGAGGAATATCGGGATACAGCACCTAACCTGGAGAACACTTATAGCACACGGTGCCTCAGCCATGCACACAGTCTATGTGAACTTCTCCCATTCGGCAAAAGCCTCAGAGCCTTTCTTGCACGCACCTTGAGATTCAGCAACAGCTTCATCCCAAGAGCTACAAACACACTTAATCAGTCCATCAAGTGCTCCCGGTAGAACTGTTTGTACTTAGAATTACAATTACCTCACTGTAAAGATGTATAGTTGTCATTGTTTTCCATTGTATTATTATTATTTTTTGTTATCATTTTATACGAAAATTAGTTTCTGGAGGAGTTGCACATTGAATCTCATTTTACCATACGATAACAATAATTCAATTCAACCAAAGTAGGCGCGTATTTACACATGATGATGACTGGCATCTAAGTTGGTTTAGATTTCCAAGAACTATCTTCTTGGAGCTCTTAATATCATTTTTATGATGAAATGCATTAAACATTCCAAGCAACATGGACTGCAGCACTTCTGCCACAACAGGAAGTGCTGCTAAGTCTGAAGACAAGTACACCCGGTCTGCTTCCGAGTGCTCATGCAGCACTTCCACCACACCCAGAAGTGCTGCAGGAAGCTCATCAGGAAGCACCTGGAGCACATCCGGGTACTAGATAAAAGGGGCCGCCTCACTCCATTCCAAGAGCCGGAGTTGGGAGGTAGCATGATGGAGCTTGACAACAGAGGAGTGGAGGTGGCAGGAGAAGAAATAATAAGCACTGTGAGTGATTTTTGCTGTATTAGAAAGAGAAAACACAATAAAAGAGTGTGTTTTGTACATAGCTGTCTTGGTGTCTGTTCATGATAGAGGCCGGAATTCACAACTGTTAATAATTAAACATGTGGGCACGGTGGCACAGCGGTAGCGATGAGCTGGCGCCTTGTCCAGGGATTGGTCCTGCCTCATGTTGTATGCTTAATGGGACTGGTTGCAACCCTGGATGGATAGATGGATGGAATAATTAAACATGTACTACAAAGAAATTTCAATGTTCCTTAAAAGTTTTGAAGAATCAGCACTCTAAGCTTCCAGCTGGCTTTATATTTATTACAGAACTTATTGTGTGGCGATTGGTTACGTGGAGAAAAAACAGAAGGACAGGCATTGGAGGTTGCTATGTTTGAAAGGGACAGTACTGCTGCATTAAATTAGTTCATCAAGGGTAGTGTATGTCCTAGCAAGGATCTTGTGGGAGACAGGAACAATCTCTGGACAGGGCACCAGCTCATCACTACCAACTGTGCCTCAATGTTTAATACATGCTTTCATTCATGTCATCATGAAAATGATATCAAGTATACATTTTAGTATTTAAACTGTTCAGAGAGTTGTAATATCATGGATGTAATGTATTCTGTGTCCTGTCAGCATTAAGAGAAAGCTTGTTTAAGAAGCATGTAGTGATCCACATACATAGAGCACATAGAAGAACACATAGCAATACGCAGCATTTAACGTGCTGCTTTAGTTATGATGGGATCAGAGAAACTCTAGTAAATTTAATATTGATTTTAAGATTAAGTGTAAGATGTTCTACTTCAATGACAAAATAAACTACAAGATTAAAGTGGACATTTCAACCCTTTTTTCTTTTCTTTGTATGCTTCCGTATGACACTCAGATGGTGGGCTACGATTCACCTTTTCACATTGACTTGACATTGATATCTGACCACTTCTTTATTTTGGGCACTGTGCAACTTTCTGAACTTGAAATTTTGAGTGTCTCCACCACTGTGTATCACTCGATCAACTTCTTTTTTTGCTTATACCTCTGTTTAAGCCAACAAATAGTATGTTTTTCCATGTCTCCTCTTTGCATTCGCTGAAATTCTTCTTTTCACGTGCTTTTGCCATTCTCTTTTAACCAAACACTGGGACAGTAGGCACGTGCAAGTGTGGTACTTTAGACGCTGATCAGGATTTATGTAGCGGAAGAACATGGAAGTTGGCGTACGCGCTGATTTATATATCTGAATTTTTTTGTGCATGTGCACATTTCTGTTTTTATCCTTACATCGTTTTATTTTGATTTCTATGCACAGTGTTATACCTGAAAACATGAAGACTGAATTTTTTTATGTTTATGATTAGGTTTATGTTCTATTTCAATATAAAACATAATAAAACGATTTTAATATGTATTAGTGTTTTTGAAAAAAAAAAAAAGCCTACATTTTAACAATATTGTATTAATCCCGAAAACTGTGATAATTTTGGTTACTATAGTATTGATGTGAAATTTTGATATTGTAACATGCAAAACATAGCAAATCTGTACACCTCCATTTCCCTGGAGGTAATTGTATTCTGAAAAAAATAAGCAGGCATTTCTAAGCTTGTCTCAAAATATCACAGAAAGTATCATGCCCTGCTAAAGAATTGAGACCGGTTAAAAGTTGTTAAATATGTTGCATTATTTTACAGAAATAATATTTCACAATTTACAGTATTTTGTAGAATCATTGTACACTTGAACGAGACAATTTTCAAATATGTCATTGATTTTATACATAGATACATATATACAGTATATTTTGTACCAGCATTTCTTTTTTGCATTTCTTCATAGACTGCACACAGTCTGTGCAGTCAGAGGGTGAACCCAGTAGTGACGGCAATGTTATATCAGGAGGATTTTTAACAGAAGGAGGTCAATGTTCAGGTCTAAAAAAGCCAACTGATCCATATTTCGTGAATCCAATGAAGGATGAACCTTAAACTACACAGGTTAAAAACACTCTGGAAAGCACCCCAGAGGAAAGCACACAAAACTATAATCTGGGCTGCAGGTTGGCATTTACCAGAGACAAACAAACGTAAATGTAATGTCATATTGAAGTCAATTAAACAACACTAAAAACGTAACTTAAATTCAAATTCTAATATTTAGTTTATGTTTACAGATATTATTGCTGAGTTCTTTGACCACAAGTTAATTTACTAGAAGAGGTATGGGAGTGTTTCCTCTGCACTGACTGGGATGTGCTGAGACTCTTACAGACATTTAATGAGGCCACTTATACTCAACTGAAATACTCTATATGAAATTCTGTGAGTCAGTGATCAATAAGAAAAAAAACAGCTTATGTGTTCTTCTTATAATAATACCAAAATAATATGCCATGGGCCAAAAAAGATACAAAATTACTGGTTTGGAAAAGCAACATGCTCTTCAGGAAAATATTGTACAAGGAAATAAGGATTTATAGTGAAAGATAAACAAGTTAAGCACAATGATGGAATCTGGAAATCACCTCAGCTGATGACAGACACAAATTATACCCAGAGTATATCTTCAGTAAATCAGGGAAAACAATTCTAGAAATTATTTTGGCTTTTCAAGAAGTCATACTGGAAACAATGAGTTTTTTACATGTATTGTTTAACTATCTAGGAAATCTACTGTGAAACAATTAAAAGTAGTTTATATAAAGACTTCAGAAGTTTTGTATAACTTATTTTTTTTTTTTTATATTTGTCTGTTTTTGAGGCAACTGAAAAGGCACATTTCATGTTTTCCTGTTTAAACATGATTAAATTAAAACCATAAACCTTAAATTTAAAAAGCATATATTTAATAGGACCTTTGCTATTTACTACATTAGTAGGTACATAAATTAAAATGTGCACAAATAATATAAAAAATTACATCACTATAGTAAAAATTAAGCTGATCTGCTTAAAGATTTTATAGTATTAAAAAATACTCAAAAAAAGCACTTTGTAACAAGCTAAAAAATACTGACTCTAGAAATTAAAGAATGTTAAAAAGTAAGGATGGAGACACTAGAGGGAAGAATTTGTACTAACTTGTCATTATAGAGATCACAGATTAGTAAATTTCACCCTAGGTTATTTCCATGGGAAAATACATCTTCCTTCCCTTAAAGACACTGAAAATAATCTCACAGTTAAACACTGTAAACACATATTAACATGAAACAGCTGTCTCTATCCAAAATACTTTCTTTTATTGGAATGTTCAGAAAATGGAAAATGTTGAAGTTTAGTTGATTTTTTTCTTGTAATCTGTTTTATCAACATAGGACAAGGTTTTAAAGAACCAGAGTAAATACCAGAGACATAAAAAGGTAAAAACACTACTATACATGATGTCAATCTAAGATATGACATGCAATACATTCACTCATGGAAAAACAATTTAGAGAAATCAATCAATCTTAACACACTCTTTTAATTGTAGGGGGAAACCACATTCTTCACAAAAATGATAATAAACATAGGAAAAACGTGCTGATAGTAAGCTATCTACTAAGAAAACCTGTGCCCAGACGTGAAGCCACAGTGGGGAAGAGAATGGAAGCTGACATAAGAGGTTTTAACAGTGTTAGTGAGGACAGAATATAAACAGATCCAACTGAAGCTCAGGTACCAAAGATCTTTGAAAAGCAAAACCAGAGTAACAGTAACATTTATTTTCTCAGTTTTGTATTGTACTAAAAATGTATCAGTTGCCCTGGACTGAATCTTTAAGATGTTAAACTGTGACCTTTTTTTATTACTTCCTAACATTTTCAACTTCAAATTGGGTAAATGTTTAAATGGTTTTTATTTCACATCCCTACCGTGGAGGCAGTTTTACCAATCTGCATCTGCATAATAACATAAATTTCCCAGCCCTGCTTAATACATTTCATATTCATGATGCAGAAAGCAACCTTAGAATGAGCACTATTCCATCAGAGTTCACTCATGCCCAAGCTCATATATGTACTAATACCAAAAGAAAAGTGTCACCAATAGAACAAAGGCTTCAAGGACCAGGAGAGCTGGGAAAAAACTATAATCAAAAAGCAAACCAATGTCAAAATTAGAAGAACAAAATAACAAATCACCAAAGTCCAATATGCAAAACCAAAAGCAAACTAAAAAACATTTCCCTGAAAGTGTGATAACAAGAAACTTGGATATCAGGCTTGTCACTTCACCATCACAGACAAGGAATGATGACTCAAAATGTTCAGTGAATACAATGGCATATAACTAACACTGGGCTTAGCGATCTGCTAAAAATATGGCCACAGACAGAAACAAAATTCTGTCAAGCCTCAAAAAAAAAACCCAACACAAAATAACAGTGATCATCATTCAAAACAATATACAAAATGGCAGTGTAAAAATATCTCAAACATAAAATGCTTTCATAATAAAATATGTTCAAAGTAAAAAACAATGTGTGGAACTGCTTCAAGGTAAAAAAAGCACAAACGTATGACAATAGACAGACAGTTGAATACTTGTTAGGGGTAAATTTAGAATAAATGTTTGAAAAATTTTCTTCACCTAAAGAAAAATAAGCACATTGAATAAATTGCCATTTAGTGTAGAGTGGGACCTTAGGGACCTTTAGATCTAATTTCAATGTAATTTTGGAGAAACTACGGATTAGCGGGTTTGTTGACCTGAAAACCCTGTTCAAAAATGTTATAATATTGTGTCAATTTCGAATTCCTATGTAAACTAGCATGCCCATATTTGGGAATGTGGGTAAGTTAACATTTTAAACACTTAAAATTTAATGCCTACAGGTGTTTTGGATTCTAAGTTAATACACATACAGAATAAAACAAGATATACCAGCTTACAGTCGTTGAAAAAGATTGCAACTAACAGAGGGATGACAGGTGTATCTCAGCAACAACAAGCAGTATCAATCCTTGCACACAATACCAGTGCCCAATAAGAAAGCAATAATCCATAAACCCATCAACTCACATAATAACTCAAACTGCCCAGCCGGCCTACAGTAACTGCACATTTCTCTGTTACTGGTGGAAACTATGAACCAAACCCAATAGTGCTGTAATTTATTTTAAGCTCTACCACTATGTTTAAAGATTACCTGAACAATTAAGTGATCAGTTCAATATGAACATATTGCAAAATCTTACTTGTTTATCATTGAGACCCGTCCATAGCATTAGTACATGGTTTAAAGATCTAAGATAAGAAGATATAAACTGATGTTCTTCTTCCGTTCCAATGTTCACAAGGTGTGATTCAGGCAATGCTCTGCCACACCCTTCTTGTGCAGCACTCCAAACCTGGGTGTCTTTACCAATCTTGTAGCAGCTGCTTCTAAAGTGAATCCAGTCTAGTGGACATAAAGCTGTGTCAAGAGAGTACAGAGTTATTACATACAAAGCTAAAGAAACCTAATCAAGTTGTTTTATAAAGACAAGAAAAATTTTACAATTTTCAGATACTGTATAGGTTACTGACAAAATTAAGGATAAGCCTGAATAAAGAAGGGGTACAAAGTATAATTAAAGTAGGTGTTTCAACATAGATGTACTGATTAAAGTAATTAAACAATACAAATCCAGACATGCTTAATGTAAATATTTTAAAAACATGCGTGACAAAACCATTTGGACATTACATTAGCTGTCATGAATGCAGAGCAGGCTAATTGACAAGAACAGTGTTCAAGGAGATGCTGGCTGAAAATAGTGGAAAAGACATCACTGAGTAGGCCAACTGTTAACAGAAATTAGAACTTCTTGATGGTGAAATTCATACATTGACTTGAAAAGGAAGGAAAAGCAGACCAGAAATTAGGGATCATTTGGTTGAAAAATATCAGTATAAAGTGCAAGTAGAAGGCTTTGGTAAGAACAGTTTGTTGACAGCTTAAGTAAGATAAATAACATAACCTGGTTGCAATATAAAATCTGTTTATTACACTTAAAACTAAATTTAAAAAATGTTAAACAGTTAAGAAGTGCAAGGAACAAAAGCATTTTTCAACTAAGCAGTATGTACAGTCATATGGTCAGATCAATTAAGGAAAAAAATTTCTACTATCAACATACAAAGTCCAAATGATGCATAGCTGTGCCAAGATCAATATTAGCAATTGTAAAGCTGCCAACATAGTGAAAGAAGTGAAAAGGACCAGAAGTTGACTTGACAAAGATACGGGGAAAAATCATTATCTGAAAATTCTACAGAATGAAAATTGCGAGGCTACAATAAGAAAATCAGGAGTTCAAAAAATATTTAAACGATTAAACCAAAAATAAGAAAAAAAATGAGTGGTAAAATCTAACTAGAAGGTCCTAAACTGAATTGAATCCTAAAATTACAATGAAAGACAGTTTGCTTAGAATATCCCAAAGTCTACATGCCATCCCTACCAAAACACAACCTTAAATAGTGATCAAGTAAAGGCATCCTGAATTGCAATGCCAACAACTGGCATCATAATCATAAACAATGTGGAAAAGAGAACAAAATGGCCCATGATGAAAATTTGTGTAAACTGATGCAAGATGACCTCATCTCATAAAGATTAAATTAAACATTAAACAATATGCAGCTGGCTTAAAGATAAAATTGTCAATTGTCAGGACAGGGCAGAACTGGTGAGTTGTCTGTGTGTAAACGTAAATGATCTTGTGCCTGATCAACAGCAATATTGCAGTTTAAATTTGGATGTTCAAACTTGAAAATAGTCTTGACTAGTACAAACTAAATGCTTTTACTCGTATATGTTAATGTAAATCTAATGTAAATATAGTAAAGTTTGAGTATCCCTAATTCAAAATGCCTGGGACCAGAAGTATTTTGGATTTTAGAAATTCTTGCATATACATAATGAAATATGTTGAAGGCAGAATTGATCAAACAGGGAAATGCAGCCAAACCAGCTAATTGACGACTCACACATATAATAATTCAGATCACTGTGTTGTTGTTACAATATGCATTGACATGAGAAACGTTAAACCTCAAAATGGATGAATATAATGTATAGACTATACATTTAATAGGCCATTTAAGAAGCTTATTGCTGCACATTTGGGCTAAAGAGCTTTTTTGTTTTTTTGTCATTTTACATCGGCCACCTATTGTCAGTTGTCAGGGACCTGGCCAACAGGTCAAGAATATCTCTGTCAAACTTCCCTCTATCATGCCCGCTGTTCTGGAAGTCATTAACTGACATATGGTGTGGGTGTTTATACATAAAACATAAACATAACATAAAACATAAAATGTTTTTGCCAAACAAAAAGGATAATTAACATAAAATGGCAATGTGCAACATTGTCTGGTTTTCCTAACATAATCTGAGGAATTTACTGAACTCATATTAGAATAAGGGCACCTAGCAAGAATGAAGTTTTGAACTTTTGAACTGCTGTGCAGGCATTAGTTTGTTGCTTCATGTTGACTTTGTGTTGTTTCCATGCAGTGTATGATGAGTGACAGGACAAGATCATCAGTTGTGTGTACCGGCTTCATTGTACTCTAAAGCTTTGCGGGTTACCCCAACCCACCTCATCCCACTTCGAAAGAGTGAATCCATTTTGAATGTGCACATATACACCAAAAATTCAAAGAATTGTAAAAAAAAAAAAAAAATATGTAAAAACTATAGAACTTACAGCAATTCCATTTCAGTCACCATCAAAATACTCCCCTTGACATTCAATACACTTTTCCCAGCTCTTCTTCCATTCCTAGAAACATTTCCTATACTCAACTTTTGTAATTTTTCCTCTGTTTCTAACATGGTAGCAAATTGTCTTCCATTCAGTCTCGATTTTAATTTGGGGAACAAAAAGAAATGGCAGGGATAAAGATCTGGTGAATTGGGGGAATGCAAAGCAACAACCACATTGTTTTTGGTCAAAACTCTTTGACTGCCAATGTGATAGGTGCAGGTGAGCTGTCACAAAAGAAAATGCAATTTTGAGAGCAGCTCTGCTTGGGATGCTTTTTTCCAGATGTTTTCCTGCAGATGCTCCGATAAATGTGAGAAACACGCATCGTGATCAACTCAGCACAATGTCACTTGGCACACTGATTAGTAAGACTGTAGGGAAACAATGCAAGCGCCAAAGGTAATAACTGCACCCTACTCCTGTCCTATTGACTGATTCCAGAAATTTTTGGGTCCCCTCTTATATGTTATTCAAATCTATGTTTTGGTGTATGCAAAATTTATAAAAGAGAATCCTTGCTGTTAAATTTTTCACTTGTGGCACCATGGCTCAAAAAGTTTCAGATTTTGGAATTTCAGATTAGGGATACTTATCTTGTAATAAATATCATATACATGTCTACACAATCAATTAAAATACAAATCCTAGTAACAAACTGATTACTAATTAGAATTCACTAGTGCTTTCATATAAAATCACAGAAGCAGACTTAACAGCAGTGCCACACAAGAAGGCACTAAACTAACAAAATTAGAAAAAGTAATATTTAAATATGCTGTTGCTTTCTGTGATCTGAATTGCACACATAAAATTAATAAAAAAAGGTCTTTCTACAAAAAACAATTTAAAAAAAAAGTTAATTAATCTTCTATAAAGCTCAATTACACTTCAAAGGTGCTCCCCGTGGAGAGGTGGGGACAATTTGTTCTTAAAAGACATAAATGCTCCAGTTAGTGAAAGGATATTTAGATTATAAAAACCAGCACTTTTCTGTATTAAGGTGAGATATCAGACTTGCAAGTTAATGCAGTTGACATGTATAGGACTCCACATGTACTATGCATATATATATGGTGGCACGGTGGCGCATTGGGTAGAGCTGCTGCCTTGCAGTTAGGAGACCCAGGTTTGCTTCCCGGGTCCTCCCTGTGTGGAGTTTGCATGTTGTCTGCGTGGGGGTACTCCGGTTTCCTCCCACAGTCCAAAGACATGCAGGTTAGGTGCATTGGTGATTCCACACTGTCCCTGGTGTGTGTGCCCTGCGGTGGGCTGGCACCCTGTCCAGGGTTTGTTGGCTGGGATTGGCTCCAGCGTGACCCTGTTGTTAGGATATAGTGGGTTGGATAATGGACGGATATATATACTGAAGGAACTGTATAAGGATTGTAACTATGCCATACCATATTGTACAAATAGATTTGTAATTTAAACTTATTTAATACTAATACACTCTTACAATGAAAGAACCCAAAAACAAATAACACACATGTATCTTGATTCAGCAGCATTTACTACATGAAGATACCAGTATAAAACAAAAACAGCTTACATGTTTCAAGGAAGACATTCAGCTTTTGTGTGATACTTATTTCAAGGTCTTGCAGAGAAGTTTTAAATTCCATGGAGAAACTGTACAATGTCCCAGGTTTTAAACCTTGTACCTGAAAATTTGTTTGATCAGGCAATATTGTCCAGGATGAGTTATGAAGTTTAATTTTGACAGAAAACATTCTGTCTAGTTTGGACCAATTAAACAGTGCACTTGTGCTTGTTACTTCTGTTCTTATTTTTGTCCCAGACAGCAATCCTAAGAAGTCAAACAAAAAATAATGCAGTTTTAAAACTTTAAATCACTACAAATGGTCCACATTACCTCTGATTAAACACAGTCAAAATAATAATCAATATATTATACTTTATTGCTAATAATAAAGTTAGCATTTTTTATTAAAATATAAAACATGTAACATCTGTACAAGCTAAAATCATAAAAGCAGATTAAAAGTTGAAAGCAACCCCTGTGGCTGTGAAACATAATCATCCAGATTTCAATCTAAGATCCATCTGTATCTTCTTATCTATAATGATTCATTTTTACTTTTTTAATAAAATACTTTATTAGACATCTTGACTTACGTAGATGGAAGGATTTCCGGCCTAAAATGTCTGAATGGCTCATTGACATTAAAGTAATTCTATAATCTTCATTTTCTTCTAGTCCAGGAATCTGTATGCTGGAATCCCGAAAACATCTGGATGCAGTAGAAACATTCAGCATAATCTGTATTAAATAATATAAGTGGTAGGTTACTATAATTTTCAGATTTTTTAAAATTGAAAAAACATCTTGATGAGAACCCATTTGGCCCAACATACCTGGTCATTCCCATATTTACGTACAGAGATATTTTGAAAATACTGTTGAGATTTGAAGGTCTTAAAGGTGCTGCCTTAAATTATACAAAATATAAGGAATATTTCCTAACTTGTCTGTGGAATTTCCCAATAACCAATCTGTAACCTCATTACTTTTTTGAGGAACAGTTTTTAAGTGACAACTGGTGCCACTCCTAGTTACTTTCTTCAAAACTTAATTTGGTTGAAAAAGTAGGCTTCTTTAATATTTTTTCAAAAAAAAAAAAACTCAGTTTCTGAAAAGCAATGGTTTCACACTGAAATCAACATAAAACATCTGTTGCTGCATGCTCTGGCTGCCAGTTTGCCAAGAATTTGCGGCCAGGCTGTCTTTGCATGGCTGGGACATGGTCGCAGTGCATTGCAATTTGGTTTCTACCTCTTATCATTGTTAAGTGGCAGTCCTCCCTGGCGAACATTGTCAGTACAATGATTAGCTGGGGACCAATCAGCTGAAGCTGGAACTTCACATTCGTTTTCAATCACTTCTATCAAAATGTGAGTCTAACAAGTCATAGTCCAGTTCAGAGACAATAATAGGCAAAACATCGTCCACAGAGTATTTTGCTTGACACATTTACTTTAATTTCTCGCCAAATGTCAGTGCCATTTTTGACATTGTTTGTGCCTTGCTACTCATGCGAGTGCAGAAAATCTCAGTCAAACCAATGAATCTAACTTTCCTTCTAGCAACAAGAGTCCAATTAAAACATAACAGTTGGTACTGTCGCAGTTTACAGTCGATTATCATCATCAACTCCTCCTTTTGACAAAAGTCGACTTCAGCCCTGAAAGAGTTAACCTGTCCTTACAAATTATAGAAATAAGCACAGTACTGTACTTCTTTTCTGGAACTTTTTAGAACCATTTTGCTTTTCTAACAGGAAAACTAAAATTGCACATTGTTATGAATAATGTGCAGTGGAGGGAAAGGAAATGACCAGAAGAAGACTTATAAAATGAGTCGGAATAACAAAACAAATACAAAACACTGGTAGTTAAAACTAGAAACAATAAATCAAAATTATAGTCAAGATATCCTAGATAAAAGGTCCCACTTCTTAGTGATCCTAAGGCTAATTTGGTTTATTTGTGCCATCTTATACAAATGCAACTAAATGGAATAATATTTTGCTCAACTTTAATATAATGTGCCTACATAACACACACAGAAAAAATAAAAAAAGTGGCTACAACCATATAAAGATCGACAAAATGATGACGACCAAGTGGTATTTCCACAAAAAATAAAAATAGAAATCTAGAATTCATTATACAGAAATTATTCTAGATGCACTAGTGAAGTCACTTTTTTGTTAACACTGTCGACTTGTACTCAACATAATGGGATAAATGACCAAAGTCCTTTTCAATTGTTTCTGTACTCTGTACACTTATTCTTGTCTGAGCTTAGTGCTCTGTTAACTTTTTAATTGTGGGTTGTTAACATGCAGAACTCACTTTTACTTATGATTTTTACTTGCAACCCATATTAAGACTTTTTGTATAATTAGAAAAAAACACAACGCAATTTTGTTTTCTAATGGGTTTTGTCATTTTGTGAATTCTTTGTCATGAAGTGAATAAATGCCATTGGAGCAATGAGAATTAAACCAGCCAATCATGGCCCTCATCGTCCACAATTGTTAACAAAGTGCAAACTCAATTTAGCTTTCTTTGCTTTGTTTTTACAGCTTTGAAAATAAGATAACTTTTGCTTTGACTTTAATTCTTGTTTAATGATTTTAGATTAGGTAATCAGTTTGTGTTAAGAAAGCTTTCTACCTGGCTTTGTACTAAGCCTTGAAAACCAAGCATTTTGAGGATCACACTAGTGGCTGCTATAGTAACCCAGCCACAGGGGATGCACAAACCAGTGTGTTTCTTTGTGCCGGTCCCAAGCCTGGATAAATGGGGAGGGTTACGTCAGGAAGGGCATCCAGTGTAAAATTTTGCCGAATCAATATGCGGACAACAATACAAATTTCCATACCAGATTGGTCGAGCCCCGGGTTAACAAAGACCGCCACCAGTACTGTTAGCCAACAGGGTGCTGGCGGAAATTGGGCTACTGTTGGCCGAAGAAGAAGAAGAAGGAGAAGAAGAGGAGGGAGACATGTCCGGAGACAGGAGGAGAGGAGGAAAGTAAAGAGAGTGGAACTGAGGGTAGGAACTTTGAATGTTGGTAGTATGACTGGAAAGGGGAGAGAGTTAGCAGATATGATGGAGAGAAGTAAGGTTGATATATTGTGTGTGAAACAGACAAAATGGAAGGGAAGAAAGGCCAGGTGGATCAGAGGTGGATTCAAATTGTTCTATCATGGTGTGGATGGGAGGAGAAATGGAGTAGGGGTTATTCTGAGGGAACAGCATCTCAAGAGTGTTTTGGAGGTGAAAAGAGTGTCGGGCACAGTAATGATTATGAAGCTGGAAATTGATGTTTGATGATGAATGTTGTTAGTGCATATGCACCGTAGGTTGGGTATGCAATGGATGAGAAAGAAGATTTTTGGAGTGAGTTGAATGAAGTGACGAACAGTGTACCCAAGGGACAGAAATTGGTGATTGGAGCGGATTTCAATGGGCATGTTGGTGAAAGGAACAGTGGAGATGAGGAGGTGATAGGTAGGTATGGTGTCAAGGAGAGGAATGAAGAAGGTCAGAGGATAGGAAAAGGATGGCCATGGCTGTGGTGAATACATATTTTAAGAACAGGGAGGAACATAGAGTTACGTACAAGAGTGGAGGAAGATGCACACAGGTAGATTACATCCTATGCAGAAGAGTTGATCTGAAGGAGATTGAAGACTGCAAAGTGGTGGCAGGGGAAAGTGTAGTTAAGCAGCATAGGATGGTGGTCTGTAGGATGACTTGGGAGATCAAGAAGAGGAAGAGAGTGAGGGTAGAGCCAAGGATCAAATGGTGGAAGTTGAAAAAGAAAGACTGCAAGGTTGAGTTTAGGGAGGAGGTGAGACAGGCACTGGGTGGCAGTGAAGAGTTACCAGACAGCTGGGAAACTACAGCAGATGTAGTAAGGGTGACAGCAAGAAGGGTGCTTGGCGTGACATCTGGAAAGAGGAAGGAGGAAAAGGAAACCTGGTGGTGGAATGAGGAAATACAGGAGAGTATACAGAGGAAGAGGATGGCAAAGAAGAAGTGGGACAGTCAGAGAGATGCTGAAAGTAGACAAGAGAACAAGGAGATAAGGCGCAAGGTGAAGAAAGAGGTGGCGAAAGCTAAAGAAAAGGTGTATGATATGATGAGTTGTATGAGAGGTTGGACACTAAGGAGGGAGAAAAGGACCTGTACCGATTAGCTAGACAGAGAGACCGAGCTGGGAAAGATGTACAGCAGCTTAGGGTGAAAAAGGATAAAGATGGAAACGTACTCACAAGTGAGGACAGTGTGTTGAGCAGATGGAAACAGTACTTTGAGAGGCTGATGAATGAAGAGAACGAGAGAGAGAAGAGGTTGGATGATGTGGAGATAGTGAATCAGGAAGTGCAACGGATTAGCAAGGAGGAAGTAAGGACAGCTAGGAAGAGGATGAAAAATGGAAATTGATCCAGATGACATACCTGTGGAAGCATGGAGGTGTTTAGGAGAGATGGCAGTGGAGTTTTTAACCATATTGTTTAATGGAATCTTGGAAAGTGAGAGGATGCCTGAGGAGTGGAGAAAAAGTGTACTGGTGCCATATTTAAGAATAAGGGGATGTGCAGGACTGCAGTAACTACAGGGGAATAAAATTGATGAGCCACAGCATGAAGTTATGGGAAAGTGTAGTGGAAGCTAGGTTAAGAAGTGAGGTGATGATTAGTGAGCAGCAGTATGGTTTCATGCCAAGAAAGAGCACCACAGATGTGATGTTTGCTCTGAGGATGTTGATGGAGAAGTTTAGAGAAGGCCAGAAGGAGTTGCATTGCGTCTTTGTGGACCTGGAGAAAGCATATGACAGGGTGCCTCGAGAGGAGCTGTGGTATTGTATGAGGAAGTCGGGAGTGGCAGAGAAGCACATAAGAGTTGTACAGGATATGTACAAGGGAACTGTGACAGTAGTGAGGTCTGCGGAAGGAGCGACGGATGCATTCAACATGGAGGTGGGATTACATCAGGGATCAGCTCTGAGCCCTTTCTTATTTGTAATGGTGATGGACAGGTTGACAGACGAGATTAGACAAGAGTTTCCCATGGACTATGATGTTTGCTGATGACATTGTGATCTGTAGTAATAGTTGGCAGCAGGTTGAGGAGACCCTGGAGAGGTGGAGATATGCTCTAGAGAGGAGAGGAATGAAGGTCAGTAGGAACAAGACAGAATACATGTGTGTAAATGAGAGGGAGGTCAGTGGGATGGTGAGGATGCAGGGAGTAGAGTTGACAAAGGTGGATGAGTTTAAATACTTGTGATCAACAGTACAGAGTAATGGGGATTGTGGAAGAGAGGTGAAAAAGAGAGTGCAGGCAGGGTGGAATGGGTGTCAGGAGTAATTTGTGACAGACGGTTATCAGCAAGAGTGAAAGGGAAAGTCTACTACAGGACGGTAGTGAGACCAGCTATGTTATATGGGTTGGAGACGGTGGCACTGACCAGAAAGCAGGAGACAGAGCTGGAGGTAGCAGAGTTAAAGATGCTAATATTTGCACTGAGTGTGACGAGGATGGATACGATTAGAAATGAGTACATTAGAGGGTCAGCTCAAGTTGGATGGTTCGAAACAAAGTCAGAGAGGTGAGATTGCGTTGGTTTGGACATGTGCAGAGGAGAGATACTGGGCATATTGGGAGAAGGATGCTAAGGATAGAGCTGCCAGAGTAGAGGAAAAGAGGAAGGCCTAAGCGAAGGTTTATGAATGTGGTGAGAGAGGACATGCAGGTGATGGGTTTAAAAGAAGAGGACAGAAAGATATGGAAGAAGATGATCCGCTGTGGCAACCCCTAACAGGAGCAGCCGAAAGAAGAAGAAGACGACTAGTGGCCACTATAGTCTGGCATCCACAGAACCAAAGAACCAGTGTTTGGCCTGATGGAATGTAAAGCCACTCTAACCTAGGTATTTTTGGGTCTAGTTTTAAGAAGTATAACTTCAGAATTAAAAGAGTTAGAAAGGGGAGGGTAATGACTAAGAGAGGAATTGTGTTATGTTATAGCTAGTGTTTTACCCAAGGCTCAAGTGTCTTACTTTTGTTTTCAGTCTGTTTGCTTATATATTATTTACTAAATCATAATTGATTATGCTTTTGTTTTCTCTTTCTATGTTTTAGAACATTAAAACATTCGATAGAACAATCTAGACATGAAAAGGCCATTCAGCCCAACAAAGCTTGCCAGTCCTACCCAGTTAACTCTTCTAAAAAGACATTAAGTCTAGTTTTGAAAGTCCCTAAAGTTTTACTGTCTACAACACTACTTGGTAGCTTATTCCAAGTGTCTATGATTATCTGTGTGGAGAAAATCCTCCTAATGGTTGTGTGAAATTTACCCTTAACAAGTTTCTTACTGTGTCCCTGTGTTCTTGATGAAGTCATTTTAAAATAACAGTCTCGATCCCCTGTACTAATTCCCTGCATAATTTTAAATACTTCAGTCATGTCACTGAAGTATTGTCATTGCAGTAATCTTCTATTGCTCAAACTGAAAAGGCTCAGCTCTTTTAACACTAGAATTACCAGAGCCTACGAAAAAACTCGTAATTCCGTCCCACCTTAAACTGCTTCTTAAATCCCTTCACACCTCTCCTAGGTTGTGGTTTTACCTACAAAATGTAACTTTAGGCTACTCTGAGGCTTAAAATCAAACTTTTCCCCAAGCTCAAAATCAGGCGTTGGCCTTCTCATAATGGAACAATAAAAGGCCTAAAGAATACTCAATCTCAAATACAATCAAAAGTCAGGATGAGAATCCTGGCCATAATAACAGAACAGAGTTTCTTTTTTTAACTCAAAAAAGTATTTAAAAATATTCAAAACAACAATAAAACAAGCAAAAAGGGAATTACAAAGATATGCCTAAAAGACAAACCAGATCAAACAATACTAGTCCAAAACCAAAAAATTTAATCCCTAAAATCCAGCCAAAGTTTAGAAATAAGAAAAATGAGAAAAGAAGCCATTTGAAATGTTCCACAAAATCAAGAGAAAGCCAAAACAGGAGAGTTCACAAGAAAACAATCCCACATCAACCCCTAACCCTCATTTCTGAATATAAAGGCTGAGGGTGGTCCTTTATCTGTGAAATCAGGGAGAGCCATCCCCTGAGGATTCTCCCACAAGGCATAATGTGAATAATACATTAGAAAAGAACAAACATAACTCAGAATCAATTACAATACAATATTAATCAAAATATTTTTGTTAGGTTATATAGCACAATATGTGCAGTACAAGTCCAAGTAGGTTCTGCTCAAGCTTTATAGTGCACTGCTTAGGCCTCTTCTAGAGTACTATGTGAAGTTTTGGTCTCCAGGCTACAAAAAGGACATAGCAACACTGAAGAAGGTCTGGAGAAGATCGACTAGGCCGATTCCAGGGCTAAAGGGGATGAATTATAAAGAAGGATTAACACTAGAATTACCAGAGCCTACGAAAAAACTCGTAATTCCGTCCCACCTTAAACTGCTTCTTAAATCCCTTCACACCTCTCCGCCAGCGCCCTTTGTCTTCTAAATGTGCTGATAAAGAGAAGCTCGGAGCAGCCGGCTATTCCATCCCCCACCAATTTAGAACATGCACGAACTTCTCTCAGCTCAGGCCTTGATTGAGTATCTGGGAGTGAAGTGGAGTTTTAGAGCGGAAATAATAGATCGTTGTTTGGAACACACGCATTTCATGTCTGTTCCGTTTCTACAGTAATCTGTGTCAACACATTGTTAAAACAGAAACTTTTTTATATTCTAGTAGTAGATGACAAAATGTAGGCATAAACTATATAATGTATGAAGCCTGAAGTCCAAATAGCAAAGAAACATTTTCACAAGAATAACACAATTGCACTTTTATTCAAACATATAACTGCAGAAACAAAAAGCCGCTTAACATGCGACATTGACACCAGTTTACTGTAACTGACTCCGTGGCTCAATAGACTCAGCCCCCGCTTGGGAATCAAGGGGTTGCGGGTTCGATCCTGCGCCCCTCCGTTTTGAGAAGTAAACTGCTCTTGTCTTACTGTTTTAAAATAAAAGCATACATTTGATTTCAGTCTGTAACAGCCGGTGCAGTTTATGATCCTTGTAAAGGTTAGCTTTTTTTTATTCACTTTTCACTCTCTCAGTCGCGTTCAGAATCAATCCATACAACCCCATCTGACACGGCTGTTTTCACTAAAGACGCGCTAAAGCTCTGCAGTGTACCACGATGCATACTAACGCACAATCACCCCGGTTCTGACACACAAACGCTGGCGAAGCTGCCTTCTTCGTATCTCACCGTCACTTGCTTTTCGTTTTATTGAGTGTTCCTGCCAGTCCCCGCATGTTGCTGTATGCTTTTTCTTTTGTACTACAGGACATGCAGAGGAAAGAATGGTAAAGACCAGTAACCGCGCTATATGCAATCATCAGACACTCCCCATCTGCCCGTGTCATTCAAGCACAGGAACATATATTGGTGTAAAAGTATAACAAAAGTGCACTTTTATTCAAGTGCACTTTTCCATCGCCTTTTCCTGTAAGAAGCAGTGTACACACTTCTCTCTATCCAGCATACAGCAACATGCGGGGACTGGCAGGAACACTCAATAAAACTGAATAAAAAGAAAATCAAGTGACGGTGAGATACGAAGAAGGCAGCTTCGCCAGCGCCTGTGTGTCAGAACCAGGTGGGGCGTTAGTATGCATCGTGGTACAACAGAGAGCTATAGCGTCTGTATTCTGTTTCTTTTGTACTCCAGGGCACGCAGAGGAGAGAATAGTAAAGAGCAGTAAGTTCGGCGCTATATGCAATCATCAGACACTCCCCATCTGCCCGTTGTTTTGTTATACTTTTCAATACTTTTATACTGCTCAAACTGGCATGCTCAAAAAATACACGTGTAATGCCACGAAAAGTGCACGCAGACACTTCATTTCGCAAACAAAACAAGTGCACTTTTATTCAAAACTACCTGTATAACCGAAGAAAAAGAAAGCAAGTTACAGTAGGCGATTGATACGACACCTTGCATGGTGCAATGCTAAGAAGTGCAGATTTTCATTCCGTGCTATATAAAATCATCACATTCAAATATTAACAGTTCCCACACACCCAAGGACCGTCCTTCCTACATTTACGACACGTGTACTTGTTGCAGTGTACACACCTCTCTGTGCTATGGTTTCTATTACACTGAATGAGCACCTGACACTGTACTTTCTTCCCTGGGGGAAGGGTCCGCATCAGAGAATTTCCAGTTCCTGCATAAATTCACACCCGATCTGACGCTGTTCGTTTTCAAATAATATTGCATTAGTGCGATTATATTTTCACATATATTGTCTCTTTCTTTCAGGTGTGTAATAGAAACCACAGCATAGAGAGAAGTGTGTACACTGCTTCTTACAGGAAAAGCGATGGAAAAAGTACACTTGAATAAAAGTGCACTTTTGTTATACTTTTACACCAATATATGTTCCTGTGTTTGAGCGACACGGGCAGATGGGGAGTGTCTGATGATTGCATATAGCGCCGAAGTTACTGGTCTTTACCATTCTTTCCTCTGCATGTCCTGGAGTACAAAAGAAAAAGCATACAGCAACATGCGGGGACTGGCAGGAACACTCAATAAAACTGAATAAAAGAAAAGCAAGTGACGGTGAGATACGAAGAAGGCAGCTTCGCCAGCGTTTGTGTGTCAGAAACCTTGGTAGCGTTAGTATGCATCGTGGTACACTGCAGAGCTATAGCGCGTCTTTAGTGAAAACAGCCGTGTCAGATGGGGTTGTATGGATTGATTCTGAACGCGACTGAGAGAGTGAAAAGTGAATAAAAAAAAGCTAACCTTTACAAGGATCATAAACTGCACCGGCTGTTACAGACTGAAATCAAATGTATGCTTTTATTCTAAAACAGTAAGACAAGAGCAGTTTACTTCTCAAAACGGAGGGGTGCAGGATCGAACCCGCACCCTTGATTCCCAAGCGGGGGCTGAGTCTATTGAGCCACGGAGTCAGTTACAGTAAACTGGTGTCAATGTCGCATGTTAAGCCGGCTTTTTGTTTCTGCAGTTATATGTTTGAATAAAAGTGCAATTGTGTTATTCTTGTGAAAATGTTTCTTTGCTATTTGGACTTCAGGCTTCATACATTATATAGTTTATGCCTACATTTTGTCATCTACTACTAGAATATAAAAAAGTTTCTGTTTTAACAATGTGTTGACACAGATTACTGTAGAAACGGAACAGACATGAAATGCGTGTGTTCCAAACAACGATCTATTATTTCCACTCTAAAACTCCACTTCACTCCCAGATACTCAATCAAGGCATGAGCTGAGAGAAGTTCGTGCACGTTCTAAATTGGTGGGGGGATGGAATAGCCGGCTGCTCCGAGCTTCTCTTTATCAGCACATTTAGAAGACAAAGGGCTGGCGGAGAGGTGTGAAGGGATTTAAGAAGCAGTTTAAGGTGGGACGGAATTACGAGTTTTTTCGTAGGCTCTGGTAATTCTAGTGTTAATCCTTCTTTATAATTCATCCCCTTTAGCCCTGGAATCGGCCTAGTCGATCTTCTCCAGACCTTCTTCAGTGTTGCTATGTCCTTTTTGTAGCCTGGAGACCAAAACTTCACATAGTACTCTAGAAGAGGCCTAAGCAGTGCACTATAAAGCTTGAGCAGAACCTACTTGGACTTGTACTGCACATATTGTGCTATATAACCTAACAAAAATATTTTGATTAATATTGTATTGTAATTGATTCTGAGTTATGTTTGTTCTTTTCTAATGTATTATTCACATTATGCCTTGTGGGAGAATCCTCAGGGGATGGCTCTCCCTGATTTCACAGATAAAGGACCACCCTCAGCCTTTATATTCAGAAATGAGGGTTAGGGGTTGATGTGGGATTGTTTTCTTGTGAACTCTCCTGTTTTGGCTTTCTCTTGATTTTGTGGAACATTTCAAATGGCTTCTTTTCTCATTTTTCTTATTTCTAAACTTTGGCTGGATTTTAGGGATTAAATTTTTTGGTTTTGGACTAGTATTGTTTGATCTGGTTTGTCTTTTAGGCATATCTTTGTAATTCCCTTTTTGCTTGTTTTATTGTTGTTTTGAATATTTTTAAATACTTTTTTGAGTTAAAAAAAGAAACTCTGTTCTGTTATTATGGCCAGGATTCTCATCCTGACTTTTGATTGTATTTGAGATTGAGTATTCTTTAGGCCTTTTATTGTTCCATTATGAGAAGGCCAACGCCTGATTTTGAGCTTGGGGAAAAGTTTGATTTTAAGCCTCAGAGTAGCCTAAAGTTACATTTTGTAGGTAAAACCACAACCTAGTCATATGGCTACACAGGATGGGAGAAAGTGCTTTTGTTGGACTTGGAAAAATAGAAGGCAAAGGAATGCCCAGATTGCCAGGCTCTTGCTAACTCCCTATCACTGGCTTTTGTTAATTGTTATTCATTTGTTTTGTTTTTCTTTGTAATTTTTTATATTCTACTGTTTGTGTTCAGTTCTTTATTTCATTGTTACTATTTATTAATTACATTTTTGTTAATGGTTTTACAATGACTTTCTTTATGTTTCAAAGTTGTTGTTTTTTTTTTAGTTTGACCTATTAAGGCATTCTCAGGCCTAAGTCTACCTATTGAGGCATTTGGATCCACACATCCTGTCTTTGACTACCTTCTTTTTTAGTTTGTTAAATCTATATTTAAAGGGTAAGATTTATTTTATTTAACTGCAATTAACTACTGAGAATATGTATTTTAGTTACTTTGTATATGGTTATTGTCTGTTTTAGAGTGTCTTTCTTTTTCTTTTAATTTTTTTTCTCTGAATATTTTATTTGTAACTTGGCTTGGAAAACTCCTTATTTATTTTGAAAAACTACTGTATTAGGGTTTTATACATTATACTAATTGCTTTCATAATTTAAAACACTTAATCCATGCTACTTCTTAATCTCCATTTGCTAAATGTGAAATTATTCAACTCATACCTCTTAGTTATGGAATCCACCTGGTCTCTTTAATTTGGACTTTCTCTGGACTATTTTTTGGTAATATAGACAGCAAAACTGAACACAGTAGTCCTCATGAGGCCTCACTAAGGTGTTATGTAGCTAAAGCATAAACTTCCTTGACTTGTACTCTACACATCATGATTTATTAAAAAAAACATCCTATTAGCCTTGTTAATTCCTTTCAAATTTCAGATCTCCCATTGTGTATTCAAATCTAACATTTCTACTTCCTATATGTAATAACTTAAATTTAGGTATATTAAATTGAGTCTGTGGCCCTGTGTTGGCTGGGATTGGCTCCAGCAGACCCCCGTGACCCTGTGTTCAGATTCAACGGGTTGGAAAATGGATGGATGGATAAATCTAACCAAGCCTGTATGCTGTTCAAATCCTTCTGTAACAATTTAACTGATTCTACATTATTTGCCCTTCACCTAGTTTGGTACGATTTTGTATAGTTCAATTAAGAGCAGCAGCCCCAGCACTGATCCCTTAGAGACACCACTTTTAACATCACTTAATTCTGTAAAGTTCCCCTCACCATAATCATTTGCTTCTTGAGTTTGATCCAATTGTGTACCCATCTACCTACCACACCTTGAATTCCCACTTCTTTTGATGGGATTATTTACCTTTTATGTTGTATCAAAAGCCTTCTAAAATTCAAGACAAAAATGTCATTTGCACTTCCCTTATCGTAAGGTTTTGTTATTTACTCATAAAATTCGCTGTAATCAGTGCATGCCCCCAACCACCCCCATATAATTCCAGCACACTATTCAAAACAACCTTCCCTGTATGAACCAATGTCAACTATCAATCTTGCAACACCATCATTTACGTAATACTAGCTTCCACTTTTTTTACCTATAATTCATGTTAAGCTTGCTGACTTATAGTTATTAGGATCAGCCCAATCACCCTTTTTCATGTAACAGGATAATATTTGCTCACCTCCAGTTATTAGAAACTTCCCCAGTGTGCAGAGATTTTTGAGAAACAAGTCTTAAGGCTTTAAATATAGTTTAAAGAATTCTAACTTACTCCAGCACTTCAGGAAAATTGTTATCTGTTCCTGGTGATTTGTTAGATTTAGCTTATTTAATGTGAGCTGTATATTTTCCTCTACAATTTCCAGATCACTAAGCACCTAATTAGTAATCTCTATTACTTTAGGAGGTCATCAACTTCTTCACACGTATAAACTTCAAAAAACTGTAAGTTTAAAGGATTTGCTGTTTTAATGACCGTATATTCTAATTTGCCCTTACTGATCCTAATTTTGTTCATCTCCTCCTTTACTGTTCTTGTACTACTGAAATATTGAAAGAATCATGTTGGGCCATTTTTCACCTTTTCTGAAATATTTCTTTCCAACTGCCTTTTAGCTTTCCTATATTATTTTCAACTACTGCTCTCATACTGGCATATGCCTTATAGTTCATGATGTAATTATTAGTCTTAAATGCATTATACAGCTGTTTCCTTTTCCTTTCTAAAATCCTTTTTAGCTCTTTATCCACTACAGAGTTCACTCTAATTTCTCATTGCTTCTAAATTTTAAGATAAATTTGTCCCGTACATTGCCAAAACAATTTGAAATGGGTTACGTAATGGTCATTAGATTCTAACGATTTTATCACATCTGCGCCACAAAGCCTATCCAGGTTATTATGTAATGCTAAATCATTAGACATGCTTTCTTCCTTTTTAGTGCTTTTACATATTGTGTTAAAAATTACTAGTTGATTACTTCCAAAAACCACTGCTTTTGTGCTCTGCTATTTTAAAGACTAGTGCAGGTAATATCTGGATAATTAAAAGTCAGTTATGACTATAACACACTTGTCTAAATTTGAGTTTTTATTGTTAATAAAGAAATTTACTGTAAAGTGAAACTATTGTGTGCTTTATGTGGTCCTTCTAATATAGTAGTTTCTAGTATATTATATTATATTATATTATATTATATTAGCAAAATACCAGCGCTTAGCGAGCAAAGTACTGCCTTAAAATTTTTAAAATTTTTATTAAGAAGAAAATTAAACCTTTTAAAACTGAGGGAAAATATACCAATAATTATTTGTTAAGGATCTCTTTGTATACCACGTTGTCAGTTCGGCCCTCCGGTTGTAACATGACCAAGCTGTGCGCTGAGCTTACTCTTGAGCATGCAATGTACAGTTGGCCATGTGAACAGTAATCTTGTTTCAAATCTCACAGCTTGGATTGCTGCTGTCATAATCGGTTTGAGTTTCATGATTTGTTTCAATTACGACAGCATTTGCAGGACTTGTTGTGTTGAAGAGACATTCGGCATCTGTCAAGCATTGTAAGTATACAACCGGTTTCATCGATAACTTCACATCCAGCTTTTGAGAGTTTAAACATTCATAAACATCAAAGTGTCCACTACTGAAATCGTCACCTCTCAATCTAAGATGTTTAAGAGGCATTGGCGGTTGTCGAAAGGTGTAAAATATTTGGCCATTTCGGTACACTTGAAAGCGACAACCGAACAAATCACCGGCAGCCATCAACTCACATGCAGATGCATAGGTAAAGGGCTTAAGCATTTCACTCTTCAAGTGCTCCTGTGTAGAATAATTATCTCCTGTACCGTCATCAGTCCACACCTTGAACCTGTCCCAGTCATTCAATACATAAGACACAATGTTCCTCCGGATATCAAGAGTGAGCCTGATATGGCCGTCCAATATGTAACAAAGAGAATGGAAAAGGTAGGTGCCATCTCCGGGCATGGAAACCACTCGGTAAGTGACAGTTCTTTGATCGATGGTGATCACCTCGATAGACATGTTAATGGTGGTACGGTTGGAATGATAAAGGAAATGGGTACCTGAACAATGTAAAGTAAGTCTAAAATACCTACACAATAACTATAATCGTAATAAATGAACAATAAAACAGCGGAGAAGCCGTGGATTAAGTTAAAAAGCTGTAGTTATCAGCAGGGAGACGTGAATCCCGTGGCGAAGTAAGGAAAGGAATGTAGAGACTGGAGCGACGGACGGCCTTATATAGGCAGGCAGCCAACAACGTGGGAGGCCTCACACGGTGACCGAGCTGCAAGCTATGGACGTATATATGTACGTAAGTAAGATTCAGTTAGCGTTGGGAACCCACGTACCAAATTTCTTGAAGATGGGCCCATAAGTAACAAAGACCGTTGAAACGTTTAATATGGTGGCCGACAGTGGCATCATACCACCGAAATAAGTACCAAATTTCAGCCTTCTACCTACACGGGAAGTTGGAGAATTAGTGACGTTGGAAAGTTCAATATGGCGGCTGACAGTGGCGTCATACCACTGAAATAAGTACGTACATTGGTTTCGGTTAGCGCAGGGAAGCCGCCTACCAAAATTCTTGAAGATGGGGCCATGAATAAGAAAGTTCAACATGGCGAACGTTCTCAACCGTTATGACCGTTACGCGTAGAATTTTGAAATGAAACCTGCTTAACTTTTGTAAGTAAGGTGTAAGGAATAAGCCTGCCACATTTCAGCCATCTACCTACACGGGAAGTTGGAGAATTAGTGACGTTGGAAAGTTCAATATGGCGGTCGACAGTGGCATCATACCACCGAAATAAGTAAGTACATCGGTTTTGGTTAGCGCAGGGAAGCCACCTACCAAATTTCGTGAATATGGGGTCAGCCTTCTACCTACACGGGAAGTTGGAAAATTAGTGACATTGGAAAGTTCAATATGGCGGCCAACAGTGGCGTCATACCATCGAAATAAGTACGTACATCGGTTCCGGTTAGCGCAGGGAAGCCTCCTACCAAATTTCGTGAAGATGGGGCCATAAATAAGAAAGTTCAACATGGCGGACGTTGTCGACCGTTATCAACCGTTATGACCGTTACGTGTAGAATTTCGAAATGAAACCGGTTTAACTTTTGTAAGTAAGCTGTAAGGAATAAGCCTGCCAAATTTCAGCCTTCTACCTACATGGGAAGTTGGAGAATTAGTGATGAGTGAGTGAGTGAGTGAGTGAGTGAGTGAGTGAGTGAGTGAGTGAGTGAGTGAGTGAGTGAGTGAGTGAGTGAGGGCTTTGCCTTTTATTAGTATAGACTAGCAAAATACCCGCGCTTCGCAGCGGAGAAGCAGTCTGTTAAAGAAGTAAAGAAAAAGAAAAGGAAACTGAAAAGACAGTGAAAAAATCTTCTAGCATTGTTATACCATGGAAGACCCAAAGAGTGTCGGATTTAAAGAGAACATGCCGCAGAGCTGAGCGTAAATGGAGGAAGACTAAACTTACTATCCACTATGAAATATTAAAAGTTAAAATAACAGAATACAATAACACTGTCCGTCTTGAGAGGCACTGCTATTTCTCCAAGATTATAAATAACAATGCTAGTAATCCCAGAGTCTTATTTTCTACAATTGATCACCTACTAAACCCAGGTAACTCAAAGGAATGCCTCCTAAGTACTTCCAGTAAAACCTGTGAGGCTATCGCTGTATTTTTCAATCAAAAAATTAATGATATTAGAAATAACATAGTATATCCCTCCAACACTAAGGATCCTCCTAAACCCCAGCATCCTGTTATAAACAAATTAAACTCTTTCACTAGGATAGATTTACCTGATTTACAAAAAATAATATCTCAATTAAAACCCTCCACCTGCGTCCTTGACCCAATACCAACAAGGTTTTTCAAAGAAGTATCAGGCGTGCTAATTGATAATGTTCTGGACATAGTAAATTCGTCATTAGATACGGGGGTCTTCCCAGACTGTCTTAAGACTGCTGTAGTTAAACCCCTTCTTAAGAAACATAATCTTGACCCCTCAGCTCTTGAAAATTTTAGACCCATCTCTAACCTGCCTTCCTTAAGTAAAGTTCTGGAGAAGGCAGTCATTATGCAGTTAAATGACCACCTAAATAAACATGCTATTCTTGATAAATTTCAGTCGGGTTTTAGAACAAATCACAGCACAGAAACTGCACTCGTTAAAGTAGTAAATGATTTGCGGTGAATGCAGACAGAGGCCATTTATCTGTTCTCATCCTCTTAGATCTGAGTGCTGCATTTGACACCATTGATCACAATATTCTTAGAAATCGCCTTAGTCAATGGGTGGGCCTCTCTGGCAGTGTCTTAAATTGGTTTGAATCCTACCTGACAGGGAGAAAATATTTTGTTAGTTGTGGTAATTACAACTCAAGACACATGATATCCGATATGGTGTTCCACAAGGCTCTATCCTGGGTCCGCTGTTATTCTCAATCTACATGCTTCCGTTAGGTCAGATTATCTCAGGGCACAACGTGAGCTACCACAGCTATGCTGATGACACACAGCTGTACTTATCAATAGCACCTGATGACCCGATTCTCTTGATTCACTAACACAATGTCTGACTTGTATCTCAGAATGGATGAATAGTAACTTTCTCAAGTTAAATAAAAGAAAACTGAAATCTTAGTGATTGCAATAATGGATACAATGAGGCTATTAGAAATAAACTGGATACATTAGGATTAAAAGTCAAGACGGAGGTAAAAAGCTTAGGGGTAATTGTTGACTGTAATCTGAATTTTAAATGATATTAATCAGATCACTAGGACAGCATTTTTCACTTAAGAAACATAAGTAAAGTTAGACCTCTTATATCACTGAAAGATGCTGAGAAATTAGTTCACGCATTTGTTTTCAGTCGACTAGATTACTGTAACGCACTCCTCTCAGGACTACCCAAAAAAGACATAAATCGTTTGCAACTAGTGCAGAATGCAGCTGCTAGAATCCTAACTAGGAAAAGAAAATCTGAACACATTTCTCCAGTTTTGATGTCACTACACTGGTTACCTGTGTCATTCAGGATTGACTTTAAAATTCTGCTTATGGTTTATAAAGCCTTAAATAATCTCGCCCATCTTATATATCGGAATGTCTGACACCTTATATTCCAAATCGTAACCTCAGATCCTCAAATGAGTGTCTCCTTAGAATTCCAAGAACAAAACTTAAAAGAAGTGGTGAGGCGGCCTTCTGCTGCTATGCACCTAAAATCTGGAATAGCCTGCCAATAGGAATTGCCAGGCTGATACAGTAGAGCACTTTAAAACACTGCTGAAAACACATTACTTTAACATGGCTTTTTATAACTTCATTTAACTTAATTTAACTTAATCCTGATACTCTGTATGTTCAATTCATAATAACTATTCATGGTGGCTCTAAAATCGTACTGACCCTACTCTCTTTCTGTTTCTTTTTCCGGTTTCTTTGTGGTGGTGGCCTGCGCCACCTCCACCTACTCAAAGCTTCATGATGCTCCAACAATGATGGATGGATTAAAAGGCAGAAGTCTACATGACCATCATCATCAAGTCCTTCCGTGAGAACCCTAAATCCAAAGAGGACTGTTTCATTTATGTTAGGTAGAATGCCCAGAGGGACTGGGCAGTCTCATGGTCTGGAATCCCTACAGATTTTATTTTTTCTCCAGCCGTCTGGAGTTTTTTGTTTTTCTGTCCCCTGGCCATTGACCTTACTCTTATTCGATGTTAATTAATGTTGATTTATTTTGTTTTTCTTATTGTGTCTTTTATTTTTCTATTATTTATTAAGTAAAGCACTTTGAGCTACTGTTTGTATGAAAATGTGCTATATAAATAAATGTTGTTGTTGTTGTGATCAAACGTCTCCGCGCTCTTTGGAGGTCATTCATATACTGTACATATCTACATATATACTGTATATACACATATATATCCAAATCTACATATATATATGTACATATATATATTAGGGGTGGGACTCGATTAAAAAAATTAATCCAATTAATTAGAGGCTGTGTAATAATTAATCTTGATTAATCGTATGTAATCACACATGAAAATTTGCCCCAAATCGCAAATGTTTTTTTTTAATTTAAAAGGGTTTTAGTAGGCGACAAAATCAAATAATAGATATGGACATGAATATTGTAAACTCAAGCTCTTGTAATTTCTGAAAAAAAAATGCTTTTAAACTGCATTTCAATTCAAAACAGAAACAAAAATATATTCCCTGGCTAAAATTGGGCAGACTTAAAAATAAAGTGGTAGTTTAAGTACTTTAAGTACATTTTCAGAATGGTATTGTCTTTAAATAATAATAACCAAAATTTCAACATAAATTTCAGTTTTTCTTCTTAAAAAAATAAGTCAGAAACATAAAAGGTAATTTGACCAACTTAATCTTTAAACTCTGAGTAACCTTAGCCAAAATTATTTTGTACATTAGGCTAAAACAGTGTTATCATTGAACATTTTGTAATTAGAATTACTAACGGTCACGGAAGTCCAATGATCCCCAGTAAGAGCCACAAAGTCCGCTTTCTGTAATGCATCTAATTTTGCTTGCTTTTCAGTGTGCACAAAACCATGCTTTTATCAAGGCTTTCACCTCCCACGGGCATCGAGCAGAAGTCTATTATAGTATATGGAAGAAAAAATAGGTTCCAGTTATGACCATTACGCTTAGAATTTCGAAATGAAACCTGCCCAACTTTTGTAAGTAAGCTGTAAGGAATGAGCCTGCCAAATTTCAGCTTTCTACCTACACAGGAAATTGGAGAATTAGTGATGAGTCAGTGAGTCAGTGAGTGTGACTTTTGGGAGTGGTTTTGAGGTGACCAGTTGGGGCTTTTCATCCTTTTCTATCATCTCAGAGTTATGAGAACCACCGTCCAGTTCCAAAAAGTCCTGAAAATGGTTGGAAACCTCAAAGGCTGACTTGATTGCCCATGGACAGTGTATATGTATCACCTTGCCCTTACACATGCCTGTGTTCAAATTAGAAAAAAAAAAGAAATGTAACTATTCATTCATTTTCTACCTATTATCTGAAACTGTCATCAGTAAGGCCCATAAGTCCCTTTCCCCAGCCACACTTGCCAGCTCATACTGTAGGATCCCAAGGCGTTATTCGGCCATCTGATAGATTATCCTCACAGTGATCCCTGGGTCTTCCTGGAGTCTTATCCTTGCTGATGGTGTGTGTAAAACTTCCCCAGGGAGACATCCAAGTGGCATCCATATCAAATGCCCAAACCACCTCAACTGGCTCCTCTCAAAGTGGAGGGGGTCAGTGAATTTGAATAAAATAGACATTATGGATGGCTATCTGTCTTTTTGCAGTCATGTAGAAGAAGAAAACAGCTAATACAACCCTTTCATCCTGTATATTGTTCACAATACAAGGGTTTACTCCAATATGTCTACATATAAAAGATATATAAAGGCATATAAAATCATCTGTGATTGCAAAAACACATTACATGTAGTCATTAAACAAACTTGCTTTTTTACGCAGCTATAATTGTTTGTACCAGACTATGATTCACTATATTTCATTCATGTCACATGCAGTGTCACTAAAACAAATAAATTAAACAATAAATATAAAAACAAAAAACATATTTCATGATGCATTTAATTGTTTATATTTATATATTGCTTTGTTTTTATTTACTCTCATGTTTCACAATAAAGGTATTTATTTTCATATTTAATTTTGTCCAAAATATTCCTCCACATAAAATCATCCTCTTCCCTTCCAATCTTTCTTATTTAAGGCCATCATGAGTCAGTAGTTCATAAGTGAAAGAACTGAATAATCTTTGCAACAATATGTGGTATTTTCTCCTCATTAATGTAATTTATGCAGATAAATTGTTAATACCTAAGTGTGAATAATTGCTATTTAATAATTTCAGTGAGGGAGGCATATAGTCATGGTTGGATTCAGCATGTTCAACAAACAAGGAGTCTTATTCATAACTTGTTGCACGTGTCTTGTTTTATATTCTACATGAATGCCATCTCCACTTGACCACTTAATGCTTAATCAGCAATAACAATTCAATGTGTAGGCTAACAACTACTACACATCTATACCAGTTTGAATGTTTGTATGCATTTACTAGTATGCAAAGGTACAATGTCAGTAAATGTAATATTAATACTAGATCAGGCATGTCAAACATGCGGCCTGCATGACAGATCCTAGTTGGCACTAAATTTGAACAAAATGATTACTATCATTTGGGATTGAATCATTCTGCATCTTCGGAGTTACTTATTGACTTTTCTTACTTCTGCCTTCTGACAAAAGTGTGTTTTCCCATGGCATTATGATACCGGAAACGTCATCTGCTAGTATAGCCACCAGCCTTGACCAAAGTTAATGAGCCGCAATGTCACAATTGAAGTGCTAGGCTGCAGCAGCGGGCAGCAGGCAACAGACGCGGCCTTAGGCATGTGCAAACTGTGCACCTGCACAGGGCTGCCACGCCAATATATATTGAATATAAAACAGAAAGAGAAAATAATGACACAGCTAAGGGCAATGTGGCCAAAAAACATTGTGTTTCTTGTTAATTTGTACGCTGTATTTACTAATGTCGCTAGAGAAAACCCAAGCAAAATTACACCTTTTATTGGCTAACTAAAAAGATTACAATATGCAAGCTTTCGAGGCAACTCAGGCCCCTTCTTCTAGCAAGATGTAAAGTCGCTAGAGTCAGAGCAGTAAGCTATATGTTGTATTATAACGTTCTGCCGTAATGAGAATATCAATGGCCGCCACTTGGTTTTCAAGTTATGGACACGCGCATATAGAAGCGTGTCATGAGCATGAGGCGGCTATGCAGTGTCTGCAATAGATGTGGCCATCCGCCGTGCATAAGATACCATATTAACATTGGCAAGCAAAGGGGCCACCGATTCTTTCTCTGCGCATCGCTCAAGACTTACTGTCGAGAACCTTTAATCCATCATAAAAGTTGTAGCTGCACAAGATTTCAAGCCTGATATTGACAAACTGGTTACTAACAAGAGATGCCAAGTGTCAGGACAAAAGAAATAGATATCATACTGTAAGACTCCTTTATAAGCAATGAATATAATATAATAATATAAGGACCTAGCTAAGAGGCTAAGACTCTAATTGTACGCTGTTGTACGGAAATTGTATGGAAATAAAATGCTTTTCTTTAAACTTTAAGTGTTACATTTTTTAAAGTTTTCAGTATTGGAAAGAAAGCTACAGTAACTTTGTATAATAGTATAATAGTATTTGTTACAATGCGGTCCGCTGACAAACATATGGCAGTCGAAGCAGCCCAACAATGGTAGTGAGTTTCACATGCTTGTACTAGATGGAAGTGTTTTATCAGCAACATATTGGATTTATTATCTCATGGTGTGTGAATATTGGAACTTACATTAATATTTTCCATGACTTATAAGTGCCATTTACATTTTTTCTTCAATTTCAAGGACTTTTCAGTACTGGATTTTAGCTTGTTCATTTTTCATGACTTTCCAGGTTTTCCAGGATGAATATGAACCCTTTATTACAAAATGCCATTGGCATGAGACAATGCTGTTGTTCAGTAACCTTTACGGTGTGCAATGCAATAGTTACTGGTGGTGCAATAATATTTGTATGCAGGCTGTCATCTTTTGTGGGTTAACATTTTTAGGTGCTATAAATATTTATTTTTTTTAATAAAAGAGTGCAAACATGTGGGTTACACAGGTTTTTTTTTTTACTGAAAGAGATTAAGTGTGGGTTAAACAAGTGTGCAGGTTGTACATGTTTGTTTTACTGAAATAGATGAAATGTGCAGGTTAAACAGAGGTGTGGGGTACATTTGGGAAAATAGGTAACCACTTCATTGATTTCCTTGCACTGGCTGCCTGTTAAAGATTGGATCTCTTAAAAGATTCTTCTGTTAATATTTAAGGATCTTCAAGGCAATATTTCTATCTATATTTCAAATATGTTAAAATTCTACTAACCGTGTTGCAATTTAAAGTCATCTGATGTTGAATTATTTGTTATCCCACGCACTAACTGCAAGTCACTGGGTGTTTTAGCTTTTAGTTGTACAGTGCTCTGATTATGGAACTCTTTGCCTTTATATCTTTGAAAGTCTTCCTCAATTGCTGCTTTAAAAATAAAAATCAAAGGTCTTTTTAAACAAGCTTTTATGTACTGAGTGTTTTTGTAACTTTTACATCACCAATTGATGAAATGATTGTCAGTGGGCTCAAATCACGAAGGAGGGCCCAATTTCTACACCCCCCACACTTGATAAAACTATCAAGTGTCTGCGGACTGAAATCACTAAGGGGGCTCCCTGCCTTGATGAAACAATCGAGTGTCTGTGGGCTCAAATCATTAGGGGGGAACCCATTCTACTAGATGTTGAAGCGATCGAGTGTCTGTGCACCAATATTAGTGTGAATTACCATGCTGCATTAAATGGCCAGGTGCACACTGCTTTGTTTAAATTATGATTAACTCTGTTTTAAAGAGTCACCCAGGGCCCTGTGACTGTCTTAATCTGGCCTTGGTTACCCACACTGGATGAAACCATTCCCAGTAACAACACTGAACACATTAAACTATCCATTTTTGGTCACTTTCCATTATGATAAAAAGCCTGGTTATTCCTAAAGCAGATAATAAAGGTTTCGATCACCTGTTTATTGTTGCTGTTAACCATTCAGTGATATTTTTTCCTGCTGACATGAGTTACAATAACTTTTAATAAAACTACTGAAAGGTGCAGGAAGATGGGTACACAATGCACAAAAATCACTGCCTAGTGTAGTAAGTAAGTAATTAACAAAGTCATTCTTAGAAATTACAAAAAATAAACATTATGCATACAGCAAGCACATAAAGTTTAATCTCTTACCATGTTGCTGACATTTTTCAAAAGATGATAATCAACTAAGTAACACTGTGCTTTCCCCCACTTTGGAAAATCACTCCACTCCACAAGAAGCTCCACATGGTTTGCTGTCCTTGGACACTTCTGCAAATGTGTAACCTGAAAGAACTTTGATGTTAATGTGCTATACTCTACCAACAGACAAAACAAAAAGGGTTACTTTCTGTTCCAAATTACAGTTAAGTGGGAAGGTGAATTTTTAGTGTCACGTTTACAACTTTAAAATGTTCAAATATTATGAATTTATCAGGCTTTCTTATAAAATAAACAGCTACATGGCTACATCTTGAAAATTGCTGAATGTAACAGTTATAAACTTCTTAGAAAGAGTATAGGACAATGTATTAAAAATCACAGTGGTTATTGGAAATGTTAATAATATACTGGTATATGCTGTCATTTTGAAAGTGGTAAGGCAAAGGATAGCATAAGAAAAAAATATACACTGTATAGACAAGAGTCTTTCATAAGGAATACCTGATCTTGATATTTAAAGTTTCATCTTTTAAATCATTCTTTTTTGTAATATATTGTAGTAATCACAAAGCTAATGTTTATCTGAAATCAATCTACATAATCATTACAATTTAAGAGAATTTTGATAGTTTGCAAAAGCCACATCTGGTTTTATGACATAAACTTCTTCAATGCCAATTCTATTCCTTTAGCCAAATTCTAGGTTTCTAAGCGTTCATCTGAATCAATAAAATTTGTACAACTACACCCTCATTGGCCACGGTAACTGATGTGCCCCTCTAGTCGCAGGTGGTATCCCCTTTTTGCCTCTAGAACAGTCTGAATCCTTCAAGGCATTCATTCAAGAGGTGCTGGAAACATTCTTCAATGATTTTAGTCCTGAGTAGGATGCCAATCCATCACAGGGAAAGGCCAAAAACTCTTCATGCCAACTGAATGGCATTACACTGTTACTTCAGAAATTTTGGCCACACATTCATGCTGTGAAGATCTCATTTCACCTCATTCCAGAGGTGATCTGGGGACGGTGGAGACCACTTTAAAAAACTCAAGTCACTGCTGTGTTTGTTAAACTAGCTTTAGAGGATGTATGCTTTGAGACGTGGCACATTAAGCATTTCTAAAAGAGTAAACATTTGTAGTGTTTTCCTGGCATATGCATAAATTGTCCTCTCGATACTTCAGTGTTCCTCCTACATCCCTAAAGATGTGTGAGTGTGGTTCATTGACAAATCCAAATTGGTCCGGTGGAGGTGTCAATGAGTGGGCCCTGTGATATACTGCTTCCTGACTTTCAGCCAGAGCTGCCATGAGAGACTCTGCCCCCTGTAACCGCAAACCGGATTAAGGAGATTTGAAAATATTATGTTGTTATTTTATTATTATTATTCCCTCATCCTCACATTGGAAAAATTGGGGTGAGATGATGGATGGGCCACATACGCTTCATAAGGTGACAAACAAAAGACAGCCCTCAAACAAGGGGTCCCTGTAATTGAATGTATTTCTTAGTATGTGTGAATGTATCTATTTTTTTACATTAAACTCTTCATGGAGTTTTAAGCATGCCTGTCACCATGACCACTACTTCTATCTCAGTACTCTTCCTTATTCTAAATTGTTTTAGTATTTTGAGTTTGCATGTTCTCTCCGTGTTTGTGTGGGTTTCCTCCAGGTGCCCCAGTTTCCTCCCACAGTCCAAAGACATGCAGGTTTGGTGCACTGGCGATTCGAAAATTGCCCCTAGTGTGTGTGTGTGTCCTGCCGTGGGCTGGCACCCTGCCTGGGATTTGTTCCTGCCTTGCGCCCTGTGTTGGCCGGGATTGACTCCAGCAGACCCCCGTGACCCTGTAGCGGGTTGGATAATGGATGGATAATTTTTTAATGTGTTAAATAACCATCATGTAAAGTAGACACATCCTTCAGATGGTGTTTTTAACTGACAACAGTAAATTCTGAAGTACAGTAGATAGTAATGAAACAAGCCTTTATATTGCTTTTTGTTCATTCAAAAAATGAAAGAAACACATCTTACCTGGAAACAGCCTAAAAGGAATAGTAGAATGCTTTTGTCCATGTGACAGTAAGATCTCACTCCACTAGCACAATGTCCGCTCCTAAGAAAAGCCACAAATTGAACAGTGTTACACTAGGCAAGCTAGTGAAGGCAAAAGTCATTGTTGCTAACCCCACATCAATCTCAATTTATATGACTGTGTGAGATTTACTGTCTTATAAATAATGAAAATTATTCTGGAGGTAGTTAATCTTTATGTTAATTACTATGTTGTGTTCTTAGACTTCTCATCTTTAAAAACCAGGTGACCATGTAGTTTCCTTGCATGCTAACTTATGGTAGGTACATAGGTAGATAGAATTTCAATTTCACTTCATCACAGGTAAAGTCCAAAATAACATAAAAAAAGACATAATCCAAATAATTATTCACCCAATTGATTTAAAGTCACCAATCCATAATTATCCATCATCAGCAGAACACAATACTTCCCAAGGACCCTAGATACTTTTAAAAGTAGTGATGTCATTAATATTTTTATAATTCGTAAAGTCCAATTTTAAACTGGTTTAAACTAATATTTTAGATTACATGATTTCAGCACTAGTCAACTAAACTGGGTTCTGTGCAGTGCCCAAATCAGGTGACAAGTTGTCAAATCCCCCGAGGCGCGTTATTGTTCCCTAGAATGCTGAATGTGAAAGCGGCCAAGCGCGTAAAAATGAAGGCTTTGTCGTCGTTTTCTTTGCTCACTCACTCTATCTATTGCATATTATCCTTGCCTATCCTATCATACGTCCGGGCCATACAGGTCAGTCTTTCGAGTGTGTGAAGTGCCCGAGTTTTGGAGGTGTTCTCTGTTGTCGCACTCACCCGAGTTAACTTTCGGCTTTCGTCGCAGCTCCAAGTTGCGCACCCAATCAAAGCTCGCGTGTTTTTTGTTTTTAAAATAGCGCGCTCGTCGTCGCGCGGCCACGCGACAGGCGCCTGCTGTTCGCCGAGATTCTTGCTGGTTGTGACGGAGGCGTGAGTGTGGTTTTCTGCTTCGCACTTCGCCCTCTTTCTTCCAGAGTAAGTGAAGTCCTGTCTCTCCTTCGTCACTCTGTCGCTCGCTCGTTGCTCTCTTCTCTCTGCGTTCTCCCCAGTTTCTTCTGGCCAGCCACTGCTGCTCTTAGCCTTTGTTGGACTGAGAGGAGGTTGCTATGACGACGCAGACGAGGGCTGCCACTCCAGCGGACTTCGCTAAGCGGGGGAGGCCGACTGGAAGGACAAGAGATTTGTCATTTTTTGCCGCCTTGCACTTTTTTGACTTTCTCTTGGCCTTCGTTAATGTGGCAAGGAGAGGGCGAGTGTTCGTGCGTCGTTGCGAGCAAACTTTTGGTAGCAGTTTGTTAACAAGAGCGTGCACAAAGTCTTGCGAAGCGAGCTTTATTCTGTGCAGTGACCTTATAATAAACATGCATACAGTATGTAGTAAAGCTGAAGTGCAAAATCGACGAGTGACTTGTTTATGTGTTGATTTTAGGCAGGTAAGGCCGACTGGTGATTTTGCGTGTGGGTGTGCTGACTTGACTGGCTTCCTGTCCAGGGTTGTTTCCTGCCTTGAGCCCAGTGCTGTCTGCATAAGTCCTGGTGACGTTTTGTTATCATATATCAAGAGCATGCAGTGTAACCTCAAATTAAACAATTGATTAGTGTAGTGTAACATTTTAAGCAAAAGAAGATATAATTGAAGTGTTTGAAGTTATGAAGAGAGTTAGTACAGTCGATCAAGACTGTTACTTTAGAATGAGTTCATCAAGAACATGGGGACACAGTTGGAAACTTTTTAAGCGTACATTTCTCACAGACATTAGGAAGTTTATCATCACAGAGAATCATAGACACATGGGATAAGCTACCAAGTAGTGTGGTAGATAGTAGGACGTTAGCAACTTCCGAAACTAGACTTGGTGTTATTTTAGAAGAATTTTATGGATATTACTAGCAATGTTTGTTGGGCTGAATGACCTGTTCTCTTCTAGATTGTTCTAATAATATGGAAGACATTGATTCTGGTATCATGTTAAAGGGACTGAATCATTTCATTCATTTTCTAAACCCACTTATTCATATGCCTTACAATTTCATGTAGCACATTGTCGGGTAACCGGTGAGTGCCGTGGAATTTTCTAGAGGCGCGCGAAAACTTTTGTAAAATATTTAAAATTGCTAGTGTTTTTGAACTTTTGCTTGATTAAAAAGATAATGTTTAAAAATAAATATTTTATGTTGGAAAAACAGATAACGGAACACTTACGGAAATGAAGTCTAAGAAACGCGAGAGACTTCAAATGATCGACAAGGAAATGCGTGTCTGCCTTTCGAAAATTGATCCTCGCATCAATCCCATATGTGCTGAAAAACAATCTCAACGATTACATTACTTAAATTTAAGATTTATCCTTTGATTCCTTTATTAATAAAATATCTTTCAAACTTGTAAAATTAACTGTTTTTATTGGCGATTGTCCATAGATTGTGTCGTCACGACTTTATTTATGGGCAGTCTGTCAGGTGCGCCGCGAAAGAACATTTTTGGAATTAGTGCGCCGCAACTCGAAAAAGGTTGCCTTTCACTGATCTAGAACCTCACTTTGGCCAATGTTAAAATTTTGTTGCTGCTGTCATTCTGCAGTTTCAGAGATTGTTTCAGTTATACATAGAAATACAGTATATACAGTATATAGGGTGCAGTGTGTTTCAGTCTGGATATGAAATGATTGTGGTTTCAGATCTCACTGTTTGTTCATTTGTCTTTTGGTTACCTTACCCTTTTGTCCTCCCAGTATTCCAGGGGTTCCCAATCTGGGGTGCCAGCACGTCCAGGTGTTGTAAGATGGCATTTCAGGGGATGCAAAAAAGAGGAAAGCTGTGCCACGATTTGCCAAAATTGAGTGAGGTATGTTGTCCGACTCTATCGTGCAATCGGTGTCTTGCAGTGTACCATAATTTGTATGTAATTTATTAGTTAATGCCCCTGTTCTTTGATAAGAAAAGAATCGAGCCTTGCACACACAGTTGCCACATATGGTTATACACCACAGAAATGTGTGTTCTCGTGGGTTCCTTGCTGCCGGGGTGGAGCATTAATAATGGCAATCAACTTTTTTTAAGAGAACGGAATTAGGCCCATGCAGTGATTCGTAGAGAACGGAGAAGTCAAATATTGATTTCTGTGCCAGCCCTGATTGTTAAACTTCACTGATTTCGAAGTTTGATTGACATTTTTCACGAGGGGGACTGAATTAGATGCAACACACTTAGCCCATCTCTCCTGCAGGCTATAGTGTAGCAATTTTAACTGTGTGGTGCATCTGTTTTTGAACTGCAGTTCATGTGTTAATGGAAGGAAAAAGCTCATCAACTATGTTTCATTGCTTAGCGGCACACTGGCACCCGTTACTTCGCAAGGGTCTCCAATCCCCTAAATCCCTCAATTGTGTGTCATTTCCTTGTTGCACGCGATGCTTTGCGGGATAACCCCAACCCCAGATCCTCAATCAGGTGTGTAAGTTTTACGGGGGACAAATTTACAAGGTTATTGAGAATTGAGCTAAACTGCTCAATTCATATTTAATTTTTTTGTACTGAATTAAAAGGTCTTTTTTTAAGTTTGTTTGTAGTCCGAAGAATATATTGTGCCTATACTTTGCAGCTGAAGTCCTTTTCAAACTGATGACTATGAATAAGATCTCCAAAGCCAATGCTGTCTATCCAGAACATTGTATTCCATTGTAATTTTGACCAATGATGAAAAAAACTGTTAGATACATGTTGATCAGCTGAGCCTGTCCATGATAAATCGTGGAGCATCAGTCTAACATTTCAGTTTAAGTGATGACGCATCTTTTAATTGAAATTAATTTAAGAGGGTGGGACTGCAGTCTGCAGTATCTGTGACATCACTCAAGTATTATTCTTGACATAATCGTTAAAGGTGTCTGTCGTGTGCTAAGAAAATGCATTTCATGTTTCCCTCCAACAGATAGTGTACACAACTGACACTATTACTTAATAAAGGGAAATTTTAAAAAATGGTAGCAAATAAAAAGGGCTGATAACTGAAGAACTAATTCTAATTCTCCTCATTGTCTCTCCCATAGAGGAATGTAGCTAATGGTATGGTCTCAGTAATCTCAAATTGGAGTCCTAGGAAGCCAACATGTATTCTTTATAGCTGTTAAAAGAAATTATTCATTTACACTACTTATTCCTGATAACATTTTTGCTAACATTAATGAGGGCAGATCACCAGAATGTTTGTTTAATGGGCCTGATTAAGATTAGCAGTCCCTCTATCATTCTTTATTTCCTGTGGTTTTTTTCTGTTTAGTTTTCTTTGTTAAGCTATAGTGTCAGTTTGGTAGTTGCTTCAATTATGTGAAATGTGTTATAGGATTCTGAACAGAAGTCCTAAGGTTTGCTATTTGCCATCTCTGGGAATGAAAAATAATGGATAGACAGGAACTGGTTTATATTATGTAGGCTTTATTAAGTATTCCTTCCACATCCTAAAGATGTCCAGGTTAGGTTGAGGAGTGACCCCAAGTTGACCTCGGGTGAGTGTTTGTCCTGTAATGGAGGAGGGTTCTATGGGTGGGTCCTATCCAATTAGATCCTGTCTATCATTACTGTGAAAATGGACATAGAGAATTCAGTAAATGTGAGTTGATGTTAAATTCCCTATTATAATACAGTGATATCTAAAAATGTTTAAGGGGCTCCTTTTTATTGCCATAGTATTTTATATTGTTGCCAATGTGTTTTATACAAGCTCATCACAGTGAATTCAAATATATTCTTTAATCATAATTGTTTTTAATATACAGTATTTTGCAGACTTTAAGAACAAACAGTGAAACTAATACATTGTGCAGCTAGGCCATGCAAACAGAGGAAAGTTTACAGATGCGAGAAAATAAATAAGATAAATCTGGCCATCAAGTAAGTGTGGATAGAGAAGATTTAAATTATTCCAGTGAGGCAAGTAAAAAGAGGGATACACTATTGCTCAAACCCTGTTAGTGAAGTACAAACAGGGAGCCATGAGTGCTTAAAAGCCAGCCTTTCTTTTGATTATAATTTATATTTGCATACTGCATTTTTTGTAAAGTATTGAAATTATACCAGTATCATTTTACATTTAACCACTAATGATAAAAGGGGTTTCAATTAATATTTAATTAAATACTTTTGTGTTTTGAAGGGTGGGTTAAAAATAATAATTTGAAAAAAGGGAGTTGATCCCAACAGTCCAATTTGAAGGTGAATCAACATGGAATATCAGCATGTATGTCGATTATTAGGTCTGATTGTCTCTTCCATTTATAGCTGCCGCTACAGGTCAGATTGCCACTAGATTATGGTGAAAATGGAATGCTTATGCTGTCGATAGATAGATAGATAGATAGATAGATAGATAGATAGATAGATAGATAGATAGATAGATAGATAGATAGATAGATAGATAGATAGATAGATAGATAGATAGATAGATAGATAGATAGATAGATAGATAGATAGATAGATAGATAGATAGATAGATAGATAGATAGATAGATAGATAGATACTTTATTAATCCCAAGGGGAAATTCACATAATCCAGCAGCAGTATACTGATACAAAGAAACAATATTAAATTAAATAGTAATAAAAATGAAAAAAATTTAAATAAAATCAATGTTAGCATTTACTCCCCTGGGTGGAATTGAAGAGTCACATAGTGTGGGGGAGGAACGATCTCTTTAGTCTGTCAGTGGAGCAGGACAGTGACAAAAGTCTGTCACTGAAGCTACTCCTCTGCCTGGAGATGACACTGTTTAGTGGATGCAGTGGATTATTCATGATTGACAGGAGTTTGCTTAATGCCCGTCTCTCTGCCACAGATGTTAAACTGTCCAACTTTACTCCTACAATAGAGCCTGCCTTCTTAACAAGTTTGTCCAGGTGTGAGGCGTCTTTCATCTTTATGCTGCCACCCCAGCACACCACGCGTAGAAGAGGGCACTCGCCACAACCGTCTGGTAGAACATCTGCAGCATCTTACTGCAGATGTTGAAGGATGCCAACCTTCTCAGAAAGTATAGTCTGCTCTGACCTTTCTTACATAGAGCATCAGTATTGGCAGTCCAGTCCAATTTGTCATCCAGCTGCACTCCCAGATATTTAAGGTCTGCACCCTCTGCACACAGTCACCTCTGATGATCACAGGGTCCATGAGGGGCCTAGGCCTCCTAAAATCCACCACCAGCTCCTTGGTCTTGCTGGTGTTAAGGTGTAAGTGGTTTGAGTCGCACCATTTAACAAAGTCTTTGATTAACTTTCTGTACTCCTCCTCCTGCCCACTCCTGATGCAGCCCACAATAGCAGTGTCATCAGCGAACTTTTGCACGTGGCAGGACTCCGAGTCATATTGGAAGTCTGATGTATATAGATTGAACAGGACCGAGAAAGTACAGTCCCTGCGGTGCCCTGTATTGCTGAACACAATGTCAGACCTGCAGTTCCCAAGACGCACATATTGAGGTCTGTCTGTAAGATAGTCCACAATCCATGCCACCAGGTGTGAGTCTACTCCCATCTCAGTCAGCTTGTCTCTAAGGAGCAGAGGTTGGATGGTGTTGAAGGCGCTAGAGAAGTCCAAAACATAATTCTTACAGCACCACTGCCTCTGTCCAGGTGGGAGAGGGATCGTGTAGCATATAGATGATGGCATCCTCCGCTCCCACCTTCTCCTGGTATGCGAACTGCAGAGGGTCAGGCGTGGCGGACCTGTGGCCTCAGGTGGTGAAGCAGCAGCCGCTCCATGGTCTTCATCAGATGTGACGTCAGAGCAACAGGCGGAAGTCATTCAGCTCACTAGGACGTGATACCTTTGGGACAGCGGTGATACAAGATGTTTTCCAAAGCCTTGGGACTCTCCCCTGTTCCAGGCTCAGGTTGAAGATGCGCTGTAGAGGACTCCCCAGTTCCAACGCACATGCCTTCAGCAGTCGTGGCGATACACCATCTGGACCCGCTGCTTTGCTGGCACAAAGTCTTTTCAGCTCTCTGCTCACATGGGCTGCTGTAATTGTGGGTGGGGATGTCTCACCTATGCTGGTATCAGCAGAAGGATGGTTGGAGGATGCAGTACTCGAGGTGAGAGTGGGTTACTGTGATCAAACCTATTAAAGAAGTTGTTCATTTGGTTTGCTCTCCACGTCTGTCTCGATGGCGGCACCCCGCTTCGAGCTGCAGCCAGTGATAATCTTCATCCCATCCCACACTTCCTTCATGCTGTTGTTCTGCAACTTCTGCTCCAGCTTTCTCCTGTACTGCTCTTTCGCCGCCCTGAGCTGGACTCGGAGTTCCTTCTGCATGCGCTTGAGCTCATGCTGATCACCACCTTTAAAAGCCCTTTTCTTCTGGTTCAAAAGGCCCTTGATGTCACTTGTAACCCATGGCTTGTTGTTAGCATAGCAGCATACTGTTCTTACTGGAACTACAATGTCCATACAGAAGTTGATGTAATCAGTTGTGCATTCAACAGCCTCTTCAATGTTCTCACTATGTGACCCAAGCAATATATCCCAGTCTGTAGTTCCAAAGCAGTCTCTCAGAGCCTGCTCTGTCTCAGGGGACCACTTCCTGAATGAGCGTGTGGTTGTAGGTAGATGAACCAGGTTATGATCTGCTTTCCCAAGCGCAGGCAGCGGGGTGGCGCTGTATGCGTCTTTAACGTTTGCATACAGTAGGTCGATAGTCCTGTTTCCCTGAGTGTTACAATCCACATACTGGGAGAAGGCAGGTAATGTTTTGTCCAGCGTTACATGGTTAAAGTCTCCAGCGATTAGCACAAGTGCCTCAGGGTGCTGCGTTTGTAACTTAGCAACTGCGGAATGGATGATGTCACTCGCCATCTCCTCGTTCGCTTGAGGGGGGATGTAAACAATAACAGCAATCACGTGTCCAAACTCTCTGGGCAAGTAATAGGGGAGCAGACTTATGGCCAACAGTTCGATGTCCCTGCAGCAAGTTGCACCACTTTGTATTGACATAGAGAGCAAGTCCTCCTCCTTTCTTCTTTCCACAGGTACTTGCGTCTCTGTCCGCTCTAACTGTGCTAAACCCGGGTAGCTCCACGTTAGCATCTGGGATGAGAGACGTTAGCCACGTTTCACTAAAACACAGCAAGCTGCATTCTCTGTAAGTTCTGACATTTTTCACCAGCACAGCCAGTTCGTCGATCTTATTTGGTAGTGAGTTTACATTTCCCAGGATCACAGAAGGCACAGACGGTTTATAACGCCATTTTCTCTCAAGTTGTCTCGATTTAATCTTATCTTTTATCTTTGCACCGGCTCGGCTGCCCCGATATCGTCTTCTTACCTCGTCAGGTAAATAAGGAACCACACCGACATAAGCATTTCTTCTCAGTGCTTTAAGCTGACTACTTGAATAGGCGATTCTCAGAGTGTAAAAATCCATGTCAAATAGTAAAAAGTGTCCAGGGAGCAATTCCACATAACAGAAAGTGGTAGAAGTGATCAGTGAAATAGAGAAAAATAGAGATAAAAAGGTAAAAAGATAAAGTCATATACGGAGCTGCTGGAAAGGCTGCCACTCGGATGCGGCGCCGGAAGTTGACTTTACAATGCCATGAAAAATGCCACTAGATGGCCTCCTATTGGACTCATCACTGGATCATGGTGACTGCAGAATACAGCTGATAGAGTAGAATAACATTATCTTAAATGTGATGAGTTTGATGGTGTGATGACTGTGGTGAAATGATTATGCCTGTTTTGAAGGAAACAGAGGGCATTCATGCACAACAGCATATGACAAAGTTTTGCCAACTAGGTTAGACTTTCATGGTGTTTGCTCTCAAAACCCTAAATAAAGAGCCTTTCACTGGGTTGTTCTTTAGTTCATAGTGATAGGAATAAGTTACACTGCAGCTACAGCACAGCAACAGTCCCTTAACACTACAGGTCTTCTGGGTATCTGCAGTGTTAAAATAGTGAATAATGTAGCACCTAGAACATCTAGCTCCTTGATTCCTTGGATTTATTTTCTTTCACTGCCTTATTGTGACCTTGCTTAAATGAATGTTTACCTTCCATAACAGAAGACTGTTATCTCTGTGAGATGTAAACATAAAACTCCCATCCAACATTCGTTAGTAGGCAGCAAGAAAAACGTTCAAACTGCAGATGTTAGCAGAAGTTTGCCTATAATAAATATGATTCACTAGGGAGAAGTAAAACAACATAAACAAAAAAATAATACCAGGAAAAAGCAGACCAAGTAAGATGTCTGTTTAATCCATAAGAATTTATTTTTGGGCAGGACAGCCATGTACTGTATACAAGAAGGGAAACACAATGCAAATTGTAGCTTCTTCTAAAACATTCAAAACAAAAATTGGGTACTGCGTAGGATCTTAAAAAAATGGGAATTCTAGAGTTAGTAGTTAGTTTTTTTCTGTATAACAATGCACTATGCCACATTTTTTTATGGAACATACTTTGCATACAGTGTTGTATACAGTATACTAGTAACACAATGCTGTATTATATGAGTAGATGTGCAGGACCTCATTTTAGTTCTGGGTAGTCTTCATATTATTTATTAGAATAAATATAGGTGATGTAAAATGGGTGAAAATATGAAAAATGTAATTAGTATGCATATGAAATATTGTATGCCACTCAACCACCACTGGGTTCCATATTGGCTTTTGAAGAAATTGGATAGCCATTCAGCAAGACAAAGTTCTAACCATCTAGGTCAAGACAAGGAAGACAACAGCAGCAACAGTTCCACTTGTTCTGGTCAGCATGTTCTGTTGATTATTCATCCATTTACCGATACATTTCTAAGGCTGCTTAATGACAATGGGAATTCTTCTCATATGAACTGTCACTAAGTCACTAAGACTGTATAAAAACAGTTTGAACCATCTTTTCTTTAGCCAGTCTCCATAATTCAGTCTGAAACTGAGGACAAAGATATTGCCAAGACGCCCATTTTTGTGTTGTCCTCCCAAATACCACTCTTTTTGCACTGCCTTTTTCTTTATGCAGCAACACTGGTATCTTTTCCTACCACCCGTGATCCTTTTCTACACACTTAATGAGCTAGAAGTTTTACAAAAGCATTATGAAGTTACATTAAAAAGGTGCATTGTTCCTGTAAAACATAGGAGGAAAAGTGTCTTATATTATTTAATTATGCGTAGCATGAGCCATTGGATGTCTTAGTAACACAATGATCTCTTTTGCTGTTTATATTGGGACCTCCATGTTAAAAATGAATCAATGGGTTGAGGGATGAACAGAAACTGTCCTATGTAAAGTAGGTTTGTTAGTGTGTTTTGTCCTGTTTTTAGTACTTGAATTGTGGCCAGTACTACAGGGAAACGTTCTGGCATTTTGCAGCTGTGAGCCAGATTACACAGATTTAACAAGTTAGACAATATACTGTATACATGGCATAACATTCAGGTGTGTTCAGAAGCTAAGTTAACTGATATGAAAGTTAGAGCATTTCACATTTCTTATTTATTCCATCCAAGAGTCATTACACTTTTGTTTATTAAATAGATTTGAAACAATGAATGATATTCAAAAGTAATAGTGATAATAGAATGTAATTACATGGGTTAGTAGACTCCATTAAATATGTGCTTTTTAACAGCAATTTACAGTGGAGTTAAACATAGCACAAAGAGGCTTGTGGTGACTCAGTAGTTCTCATACACAACAGATTGCAGCTCAAGTGATGTGAAAATGGCATCGACTAATGTGTGCTAATGGTGGAAGGTCTGTGACTAATTGTTTAATTTTCTTAAATATAACATTTTTGAAATATCCAGTAGAATAGTATCCAGTAATTAGCAACTGAAAAATATCAGTTAATACAAGATGACTAATATTATGTAATATAATATGTAAATAATATAATGTAATAACAATATGTGCCAGTATTACCATTTGAAAGGAGAGTAGCAACTGAAATAATTGCCCCATCAAGCTACTATTAGTAAAAACACAATAATTTGTTAAAATTATATAAACAAGAAAGAACCTGGAAAAGAACTGATTTATTGTGGAAAGGGAATATGAATGGTGCATGATAGGCAAGAAGATCAGGGGCTTGACATTATTGTTTGTGTATATCTGGGGCTGAAAGATCAGGGGTCTGGACACCAGAGAAAAACAGAAGATGAGATGCCCTGTCACACAAAGCAGAAGTTCATCCAAGACTTTGTCGGTGGCAAGATAAATGTCACACTGCTCAGGAGCTTGTAACAGACAGCTGAAAAGAAAAAGAGAAAAGGGCTGACTTATTGCAGACAGAGACATTTTGGCTGTTTACATTAATCTAATGCAACATTCTTTAAAAGGAGGCAGCTACATAATGGGCTGCAAATTTGCTATTTGCTATGGAGCCCAGTAGGTTTTAGGCAAAAAAAAAACAGTTTGTAATTCGTTCAAACGAATTAGTAACTCGTTTGAAAGATTTAGTAACTTACACAAACAAATTACGCAATTTGTTTGAATGCATTATTTGTTTACTTTTTTCTTACTTCAGTTGCTATTTATTTTTTCTGGTATGCAGTTTAGTGAACTGGAACCAGAAGAGTATACCCAGCAAATAGTTTTAGTCTGTTCTACACTGTTCATTGCCATTCTCGACTAGATTTTAAACCTTTTCTTCTATTTTACATTTTCACCACTGATTCTGGAATATCATGTTCTCGTACAAAATTCCATCCATTCTCGTGACTTCTCTTGTGTTTAAAACTTGTTTCAGGAATCCTCAAAAGAACTGTTTCAACTGCAGTGATCTTCCAACTAGTTCCTCTTCTGGTTCACTGATGTTAACAAACACCTTATAGTTCACTTACGGTTCACTGAGTTGTATGCCAAGAAAACTATACAGGGTTCCATAATAATAACTGGAGTACAAGGTGGAAAAATAATAATGATCTGTTCAAACAAATTAATACGGAATGGGGCTTTGTACTACCGAAATAAGAGTCAGAGAAAAAACAAAAATAATTCACTCAAACAAGTTAGGTAACTCTGATTTTTTTTAATTGCTTGAGACAACAGGGGTTCCATAATTTACTGTCTTATGTTTTTTGGGTTTTTTTGTGCATACAGTGTATTTTAAGCCTTACTTAGAGTCATTTTGGGAAGCTATGCTCCTAGTGGCGCATGATAGTAGACAGCAGAACAAATCTCCAGTTTCTTTATAGTAAAGGCAGTCCTGATATCAGGAATGTAGTGTTAGCTCAAGTCAATATGAGTGACTTACAGTGGCACAGACAATCAGTTTCTGTGAACAGTAGGTAGAAAGGCCTTAGCTGGTGTAGAAAGAGACAGGGAAGCAGAGTAAAATGTGATATGGATTACAGCTAATATTAGCTAAGAGATATGACTTCCCCTGCCATCAGAGAAGCATTTCTCATTATAGACCAAATGGAGTAACTTTTATCGCTCATGTTTAATTGTGTTTGTGCCCACAATACCCCCGATGTTATAATTTTTAGATATGTACTGTATATAAAAGCTATATCAGGCCGTATGGCCTAGCAGAGGCTGGACAGTAAAGCACTAAACTGCTAATTTTGGAAATATAAGTAACTAGCAGGAGTACCCGCCGTTGCCCGGGAATGTATAACCGGTGAATTTCCCAAATGAAAGAAACAGAAAATAGAAACGGAACAAATAGTTTTCTGATTCACATTTTATTGTAAGTTGCTCCACTCTGGATTCTGTCTGCTGTGGCGTTTTAGACACCCTTGAAAGACTTTCTTCTGGCATCTGAAGTGGACCTTCCAATTCTACATCTTTTTTCGGTGGCATGGGTATATTAGCGAAAAGCAGGACAATTATAATGTGTTACATGGTATTACGTACTGAATAAGTACCATAGTGAGATGAAAGAGCAACACTGAAATCGTACTGTGAGTTGGAAAGCGAGCAAATAGCACCACAAATACAGAAAGCCAGTGAGAAAGAGTAGCACTGAAACCATACTGGGAAAAATGGCAGGGAGGTGTGGGCTGTTTTTAAGGAGCATCTGTGTTGAACTGTGCTGCCATCTAACGGACGTTGGCGATGGTAACTACAGAGAGAAGTGACATACAACTGCTGCTGCATCTGGGCAAAATGGTGGGGGAAGGATGCTGTCTTTTTAAGGCGAGTCTCTGTTGAAAAGTGCTTGCATATAATGGACGTTGGCAAATGAAATACAGCACTATCAGTGCGTGTGGGAGTGTTACCCGCGGAAACGCGGGTGTGTCAGCTGGTCACGCGCATTGGGTCATTCACGTTTTGCATCCATATGGCAGTTCACCTTCACCCGATCAAAGCAGTCGGCCTTCTCATACTTGGACACTTGCGCCATCTCTTGGCAATTTAAAAAAACATGGGTAAAGAGCGATGCACAGGGACCAAACGTGCTGCTAGATGGCACCGCCGTGAACGTCTGTTACAACGCGTGTGCCGAACGTTGTGTCAGTGAAAAGGTGCCCTGTGCTTCACCACGAACATTTTTCCCAACCAAACCCATGACCTCCTCCTGGTCACAAAGGAGCCTCATCCCCAGTTTGGTGCCAATTGGACGCCTGGTACAGATTTGTATGGCGGACAAACAAACACGTACATACACACATACATAAATCGACTCTGCTTTATATATTAGATTTGTTGTTTACATTGACTAAATATCAGTTAAAAAAAGAAAAATATCAATTGCCTATTATCTGCTATGTGAAGGCTGCCAACCTCCCTACCTGAACCACATTAATTCGCTGGAATGCTGTGAACCTATGAATGCAGCTAATGTGAGTGTAGGCTTCATATTAGCAGTAAAGTGAGAAAATGGATAACCTCTCAGAGGTAAACACGCCTACTAAGGAGGTACTGAGGGATTTGGAAATTGTAGAGGGAGAAGTGCTGCTCAGATTAAATAAGATGAAATCAAACAAATCACCAGGCCCAGATAATATTTATCCTCGTGTTCTTAAGGAGGCTAGTGAGTACATATATAAACCCTTGACACATATTTTTAGGAAGTCACTGTGCACTGGAGAGATTCCAAAGGACTGGAAAATGGCAAATATCATCCCATTATATAAAAAGGGTGACAGGGCAGATCCAAGCAACTATAGGCCAGTAAGCTTAACATGTATCACAGAAAAATGAATGGAAGGAATTATTAAGGATAAGATTGAGCAACACATGGCAAGGACAGGAGTTATTCTGAACAGTCAGTATGGGTTCAGAAGAGGGAGGTCGTGTTTTACTTACATGTTGGAATTCTATGAGGTTGCAACAAAAGCATACGATCAAAGTGGAGCTTATGATATTATTTATCTGGAATTTCAGAAAGCATTTGATAAGGTGCCACATGAGAGGTTGGGCATCAAGTTAAAAGAAGTGGGAGTTCAGGGTGATGTTTTTAGATGGGTGCAGAATTGGCTCAGACACAGGAAGCAGAGGGTGATGGTGCGAGGAACCTCATCAGAACTGGCCGATGTTAAGAGTGGTGTTCCACAGGGGTCAGTGCTAGGGCCGCTGCTATTTTTAATATATATAAATGATTTAGATAGGAATATAAGTAACAAGCTGGTTAAGTTTGCAGATGATACCAAGATAGGTGGATTAGCAGATAATTTGGAATCCGTTATACCATTACAGAAGGACTTGGATAGCACACAGGCTTGGGCAGATTAGTGGCAGATGAAATTTAATGTCAGTAAATTTAAAGTATTACACATAGGAAATAAAAATATTAGGTTTGAATACACAATGGGCGGTTGGAAAATCAAGAGTACACCTTATGAGAAGAATTTAGGAGTCATAGTGGACTCTAAGCTATCAACTTCCCAACAGTGTTCAGAAGCCATTAAGAAGGCTAACATAATGTTAGGTTATATAGCACGGTGTGTGGAGTACAAGTCCAAGGAGGTTATGCTCAACCTCTATAATACACTGGTGAGGCCTCATCTTGAGTACTGTGTGCAGTTTTGGTCTCCAGGCTACAAAAAGGACATAGCAGCACTAGAAAAGTTCCAGAGAAGAGCGACTAGGCTGATTCCAGGTCTACAGGGGTTGAATTATGAGGAAAGATTAAAAGAGCTTAGCCTTTACAGTTTAAGCAAAAGAAGATTAAGAGGTGACATGATTGAAGTGTTTAAAATTATGAAGGGAATTAGTACAGTGGATCGAGACTTGTATTTTAAAATGAGTTCATCAAGAACACGGGGACACAGTTGGAAACTTGTTAAGGGTAAATTTCGCACAAACATTAGGAAGTTTTTCTTTACACAAATAACGATAGACACTTGGAATAAGCTACCAAGTAGTGTGGTAGACAGTAAGACGTTAGGGACTTTCAAAACTCCACTTGATGTTTTCTTGGAGGAAACAAGTGGATAGGACTGGCGAGCTTTGTTGGGCTGAATGGACTGTTCTCGTCTAGATTGTTCTAATGTTCTAAAGGAAAGGTCTGAATGACTGTAAACAAGGAAGAGCAAAATATATATACAAAACCACAAGTAAACAGACATAAGCAGTAGCACAAATACACCTGTTGTGTGGTACACTATTAACAATGAACCTGCAATAATACAGAAAGAACACCAGTAGTTCATAAAGTCACCAGTGGAAGAGGCCTGTAATGACATGTTAGTGGGGCCAGGCATATGTGAATAAGCTAGAAATGCGACAACATTCAAAAAAAGAACAGGATCTCATTCTCACTGCTTGGATCAAGGGAAAGCTGCTGTGTATGAAATTCATGGGTAAGGAAGGGGATGCCCAAAAGTAATGCCACAAGAGAAAATGTGTGCAGATATCATAGGGAACTGCAGTATCACACAAACTGCACACTTCTAACTAGCTTCTTACACTTTGTATCTTCTTACAGTAAGTCCTTCTGGGGAGGTTTTTATGGCCTATGTAATGTCATTCTGTAGTAGCTCAAGTACCAAAACTGAAAGTGGACATGTAACAGGTTACAATAAAGCAAAACAACAAAACACATAAATTTACAGTATAAAATGGAAACAAACAGAGAGGCAATCTTCAGTGTTTAATTGTGTTAAACATATGATATATTATACCAAAGATTAATGCTGTAGAAAGACATATCATAGCAATTGACATTAAGTAAACATTAATAAAGAAGGGAAAGCAAGACGTCACTTCTTGTAAAACAATTGTAATCTTTAATTAATTTTTTAATTGCCCACTTGTTCCACCGAGCATAAGTAAGGTCTCATTAAATGTTACAGGGCCGGAGTATGCAGCAAATATATTCAAGAATAGTAAATCACGTTCGTTAATTTATGCTTTACATGGTTATGCATATATATATATATATATATATATATATATATATATATATATATATATATATATATAAAATAGTTAACTGTCAAATAATACAAAGAGTATGCAACACGTGTTTCGTCCTAATTTGGTCTCATTAGGCGTACACACTCCACTGCACCCCACACCGGGGATCGAACCTCAGATGTCAGCGTTAGAGGCTCTTTACGTTGTGCCACGGCGTGTGGTTTGTTTACTTGACAGCCATACAATCAGATTGTGATTCAGACTTCGAATGCTATGTATATATATACTGTATATATATGATTCTTGCTATGTTTACATATTTTGTACATCAAATTAGCTTGCATTTACACAAACTTTCAAAGGTATTTAACCTTGTGCGGGGAATGTGAGATGTTTTATTAGCTGCAGAACACGGCCCTTTTGAAATATATACATCTAGAGACAAACTGCAAAATAACAGTATAGCAACAGGTCTAAAATCACTAGTAATTTTGGTTACAATGGGGAAGAGCAGCATGCTGTATATGAAAATTGTATTTCTTACTAATTTAATGTTGTAGGTACTACATCCTATTACTGCTGATAGTCACAATGGTTGAATATCCAAGTGCTTTTATGTTGAAGTCATCAGGCCACCCACTCTTTATACTTTTTTTTCCAAATGAGCCACTGGGAAACAGCTGGACAGACATACCTGAGATTCAAGCAAAAACTTGCCCTTGTTGCTATTTTACCAGAGAGTCTTGTTTGATGATGTTGATCTTCTGCCTTCACAGTCATTTGTTCCAAGTTGAACCAATATTAAGAGCTAAGCAGCTGCTATTTTACTATGCCGTTAGAGTGTTTTGTTCTCTGCTGTGTGCATTGTGTTGTGTCAGTGTGCCTTTTGGTTTAGAATTAGGGTTGAGATAAAATAACCTATTTTCAGGGGCAGGCAGATCTGTTAGTGGAAAAGGGCAAAAGTTAAGAACAGCAAAAGATGGAAGAAAACAACAAATAAAAATACTGCATATGTTATAAGGGTGTTTCAGCCGTGAATTAAACTGAAGAGCAGCATGCCAGGTTGCATTCTCATAAAAATATTACCTGAGGATCCTTCCATAGGTAGAACACAAGCCTTTATTTGAAAACTCAGAAATATTAAATATAGACTTTAATTCCAGTTTTAATAAAGGCTCTTGCAATAATGAAAAAATTGGCTTTAGTATGATAAATTTGACTTTCAAAATGTTTGTTAAAAAATAATTTTACCACTTTAACTTTTTCTAATATGAGAGTGGTTGTTTTATTGAGAGAACCAGTGAATTAACTATCCAGATATGAATAATGAGTGATCTATGAATAAACATAAAATGACATTGTATATTTCACCAGGAATCTGAAGTAATTCAGTGAATCTAAGTTTAAATCATAAATATGTTTAGTATGAATTGCCTCTGAAAATAATAATATAATAAAAATAACATCAAAGTAAAAAACAAAAATGAAAGAATTTTACTGCAGTTATAATCAAAGATAAAATGGAAAGCATAACAAATAGACAACAAAGGTAGAACTACAGTATATTCACATTACTATGCTTATTATTAATAACATTCACATGCTTGAGGCTCAGTAAAGTTTTAGCAGAACACTTTGTGTGCACAAGTAATGTTCAATTTGACCTTGACCCAGTATGAAACTTACTGAATACACAAGAAACAAGCTAATTCCACTGACAAGAACAGTCTGTTGGCTCCAGAAAAACATAGTCCACTGAAGTGCTGTTACGAGTACAAAACAACTGTACTGTCCGGTTTTGCAGGCCACTCTCTCTGCAACACTTGCAGAATCTCGCATGGCTGTTCACATTGAAGTTGAAAATAGTAGCTGATGGGCACTTGCCATCACAAGAGGTCACTATCACCTGAGCAATTTAAAAAGAAAAAAAGAAATATTTACAAACAGGTGTCAAATGTTTAGAAAACATTTTCATTTATTTGCTTGGCAGACACTTTTATCTAAAGTGACTTACAAAAGAGATAAACATAATGGAGTAATATTAGGCTAGGGCCTGTTTGTTCAGCAAGTGTAGTAGGACAGGTAGCAAAAGTTGATTGCCACAAGTGAAAAGATATAATAAGTAATAAATTTATAAACTTAGATTAACAATCGATAGAGCAATTAAACTAACGATCAACAGTACGAAAGATCACAGAGTAGTTTTATTTTTTTGTGTGTGATGGCATCAAATTAACCCCAAAAATGATATATTTTATTGACAGTGAAGAAATCCAATATTGGATTATTGAATTCAAAATTATGATTTGTAAGTGTAAACCAACTCTGAAAATAAATAAATGCAAACAGTAAATGTTTAAGTAACATAGTGAAGGCCAGTAACACTTTTTACTGCCATCAGTGACACATTTACAGAAACTCAGGTACTTATAACTTTGATAAATAAAATACTAATAAAATAAAGTACTCATCAACTTTTGGGAAAATGAATTCAAGACATAAAGACACACACAAACAAAAATACCCTATATATATGTACATATGTACATTATGTATGTACTATATGCATGTGCACAGTGACCAAGGAATACAATATGTCGAGGAGTGAGTAAGTCAACAGGAGCACTCACTTTGGCAGACAAGATTTTTCAAAAATGTATAAAATGATAAACCAAAGCAGATGTGCTTAACCATATAAAAAAGAGTCTGACTATATGCTTCTAATTCCTGAAACAACATATTCAAGTAGCTTCTAGCATACAAGTACTGAAATACAGTTTTCAGGTGAAAATGTGCAGAGAATGGTTCCACATGTTTAGTTGGGCATTTTCAGAAAATACCATATTTAAATAAAAAAATTGTTTTGATTCTAACAACCTTATTTAGCATCTAATGTTACTTTAAATCTTATAGTATCTAACAAGATTTTTTTTCTTTTAAACATATTTGGAATGTTGAATACCAGTTATTGGTACACTATTAACAGTGTGGAGAGTAAAGGTATACAGGGTTTATGACACTGAACTGTCAAGTCTATTAAGTAAAAGATATGTACTACTGTACTTCTGTTTGGTCAAATGAAATGTTTTCCTTCATGATTAACAAACTTCCCTATTGATTTATTTTGCACCTTTAACTAATGTTTTATATTTCACACTTCTTTATATTTATCAATATTCCAAACTTTAACATCTATGCTTAACCAATATAAATATTTAAAATGAAGGTGGTATGTAGTGTGCTTGCTGTAGCCTTCTTCTGCAGCTAAAATATCTGCTGTAGTATTTTAAAACAACTTTTTAACATTAGCCGCCTGCCCTAAAAGACCATGAACACAACCATCCCTGCAGTCAGATGGGCACATAACGGAAAAAAGTCCTGGATTTGGTACCATCCTGTGTTGTAGTCAGCATTCAGCTTTTTCTGTGCTATGTAAAACTCTTTAAAATGCATAATCATTCATTCATTTATTTACAATCCTAGGATGTTTTAAATTTTGATTACTCTTAATTGCCACATATGCTTGCAGGTATTTTTATAAAGGTGAAAATAATACAGAATTAGTACAGGTATATTTCAGTGTGTTTTTTTTTGTTTTTTTTTAAGCTGAGCACTTGAATTTACCATAAATAAAATTGCAGCACAGGAACAACAGTGGTTGTGGTACCATGTGAGTTTTAGATGTTTTGTTAATTATTTTAATTTAATGAAGGTGTAATTTGTATATAAATTTTTAATTCAATAGTTTTTTAACAATCTCCTCTTGTTGTTTGTTTAAATGAAATTTTACAAAATCAAAGGGAAATTTTTATAGCAAAGTATTCTCAAACCAACTTCAGCCACAAAAAAGAACTTATCCCAGACGAGTCACTGGTCTATAAAACTTACTATGTATTAAAGAATAATTGTGACCAGTTATTTTTGAGTATAGTCCATGATTTATTTTTGTTAAATATGTATATTTTTTAAATATAAAGTACAATGTCTTCGTTATGTAATGAAAGTTACACATTTCTGATCTTTTTACAGTAAGTAATTGATAACATAATATCCATGTGAAAAATGTGTTAATGAGTAAAATAACAGCGTAACTACTCACGGGTGTAGTACTTCTGCAATCGTCTTTTCGGATTGTAGTCCTGACTGTGACTTTTTTACATGTTCTTCCATCATCTTTACCTAATAAATGCAGATAACACAGTGTAGTTTACAAACTGATGGAAATATCAATTTCAGTTAATATTACCAAGAAAAACAGAATATTGTACATAATTAACATTTTATTGAATTGGTTATTTCACTTTATATACAGTACTTATATAAAGAAATATTGTTTTCTTAAACTTGAGTGTAAAGCAAACAATTAACAATGTCATCTCAAAACAGATAAATTTAAAAGTTCAGGTTAATATCCACATTTTACACTTTTTACTGTACCAGTTCACCGAAGATTTATATACAGTTTTGTACATTTATGTATTTAACCAGTTACATACAGTATATTATATAGTATAGAATCTCACAAATGCTTGAATTAGTGAGCAGAAAATTTAAAAAGAACACTGCATGTAGCATAAATCAAAGGTGGAATGTTATTGAATTATAACTGTTTAATTCTTAATGTAAAGGTATTTCAGACATACCAATACAGTTATTTGCAGGAAAAAATAACATTTAAAGACACACCAGGAATGGTATTTTTATAACCCACTGCCAAGGTAGGTGGCTCTGAAGAGTCATGTTCAGTTACTGCAAATTCTAAGTTAGAATTAATTGCCCAGCAAGGGGAAAAAAAGGATGTTATATATTTAAAGACACAATCAATTTTAATGGTAAAACTGATTTAACTGAAACCATATTATTCTCACATACATAAATGCATCATCACAATTAATGCAAAATGAATGAAATAGCAAATGATTAACTGTTTAATAATAAAAGTTATTTTCCAAGTTAAATCAAAATAACATTTTCTTTTGAAAATATTTTAACTGTAAATATTGCACTAATATTCAGTAGCTCTAATACAGAACCAACCAGTATATACAATAATCCTGCTTCCATTATAGAAGATGTGCACTCTAAGGGTCAGAAGCTAAAACAGCATTTTTAGGTGCACCTATTGCAATAGCCCATGCCTGTCTGTCTGTCTGTCCATCCTCTTTCCACTTGAAATAATTTTTCCCTGTGTGGACAAATTTTGTTAAAATGTGGCACACTTATTCTTCAAAGAAATTAATTTTCAGTTTTGTTCAAGCTAAAGTATCTTGAACAGATTGCACTCTACACATTTTTAAGATTCCAAATCTCCTATTAAAAAGCATTTGCAAATTTGCAAATCCCTCTATCTTAAAATAAAGAAACATTCTGTGTGGCTTTCACTAAGAATTAGTTTGCTGTCTTAATTTTACCTTGACAGCAGTTACACCAACTTATAGTGTCCCTATTTGTAACTTTCCAAATCTGTTACCCTATAATTTCCCATCAGAGTGCCACTTTCACCTTATATCAATAATACCACTCACTGTAATATAGTTTGCCTTTCACTTATGCTATTCCATAACATTATCCCATTACATGAAAATTACAGTGGCTAGACATGCTGAAGCACAGAAGAAATTAATTACAAAAGTTATGTTAATATGCCATTTTAAATTGTGTGTGTGTTTCTTTATATGTGTGTGTCACAGTCTAGTCCCAGTGATGGAATAAACTGTCCAGGCATATTTCTGCCTTTTACCCTGTAATGGTGAGATAGTCTTTGACCCCCAAAACCCTGAAATGGATTGATAAAGTTCAGAAAAGACCTGTTAAACTTAGTAAACTGATGCCTACAGAGTTCTCGAACACAACTGATTTTAATGCTATGAATACATTTTCTAACTTGAAGCCTATCTTCAGTAGATTTAATATTCTGTTATAATCAGGACAGGATTCAGGGGACAGTTTAATTGTAGTAGAGTAGATTTTGAACAGACTCAAGATTAGGATAGGCATTTGAGTGTCAAGACATATGAGGAGAGATATGTAGCAAACTTAAGGGTTTTCATGTAAAGTTGGACAAGTTTATCCGAAGATTTAGAGGCAGTATAGAATTGAAAAATATTTTCAGTAGATAAATTAGAATCTATTTAATGAAGTTACAAATGAAAAATAAAGCTCTGTATCATACAGTATATGAGACTAATAATGCCACTGCTAACCATAAGTTATATGAGAGCAGTGGTTAAAAAGATATTAGGAAAGGTAAAAGGCAGTTGAAGAGAAATTTTGCAGAAAAGGTGAAAGATGACCCAAAAAGATTCTTTTATTATTTTATTAGTATAAGAACAAGCAAGGAGGAGATTAGGAGTATTAGGAACAGTAAAGATTAACTAGAATATACAGTGAAATAGCACATACTCTTCACTTGTATTGCCTGAGGTTTACACATATGAAGAAGTCAATAAACTCTCAGCAGTAACAAGAACAGCCAGGGAGGCACTTAGGGATTTAGGAATTGTGGAGAAAGAAGTGCTTGCTTACATTTTCAAGGTAAAAATGTAATAAATCATCTGGACTATGGACTATGTATACTAGGGGGCTATGCCCTCTGCTCGATTCGCTTGCCCACCCACTTAACCCCAGGGCATGCTGCACACCAACCACTTCATGTCTCTGCCACTCTTGTTGTGAAGGGGAGGCTGAACACACACTAAGGAGATGCGGTCGGATCAGCTGCTGTCTTGCTGCCAAGCTGCGTGTTCTGCTTTTCGTGCCGCGTGTCGATCAATTAAAATCCTGTGCAGCAGCTGTCCTTTTGTCTCATGGGACATTAAAGTGTCTCTCGCAGGCAGTTACACACCACTGCATTTCCATAATTATTGACTGGTAGACTTACTTTAAAATTTTATGATACTAAGTAACATGTTTCAAATAGCCAAGGGTACAACAGAAGACAAAATCTACTGATGACATACACTGATGTGTTTCGGTTTTATGACAGTAGGCTTATCACATAATCTTCATTTACCTTATGTTGCATATTTACTTCCCAGTAGCAATAATATAAACATACAGTAATCCATCGCTATATCATGCTTCGACTTTCGCGGCTTCACTCTATTGCGGATTTTATATGTAAGCATATCTAAATATATAACGCGGATTTTTCGCTGCTTCGCAGGTTTCTGCGAACAATGGGTCTTTTTACTTCTGGTACATGCTTTTTCAGTTGGTTTGCCCAGTTGATTTCATACAAGGAACGCCATTGGCAGATGGCTGAGAAGCTACCTAATCAGAGCACGCAGTTAAGTTCCTGTGTGCTGAATGGCTCAGAGACGGAGCACCGAATTCGATTCCACTGCGTTAACCAGGAAGTCTAGTTTTGCGCATTCAACATCAACATGTTTCGCTGTGTAAAGAGTTAACTTTTGTGCTGTGTTTTGTTTATCTTTGTGCATAGTCAAGCCCTTCGTTATGGCTTCAAAACGATCTACTCCTGCTACTTTTTCAGGGGCCGTGCCCAAGCGCCAACAGAAGATGCTAACGATTGCCGAAAAGGTAAACGTTTTGGATATGTTGAAGGAAGGGAACAGCTACAACGCTGTAGGACGCCATTATGGCATCAATGAGTCCACGATTGTTTTTATTTAAAAAGGAGGAAAGGAATATAAGATCTACGGCCGCAGTGTCGTTTAACCAGGGCGCAAAACGAGTTGTAAGTGGATGTAATAAGGCAGTAGTCCGGATGGAATCTGCTTTAGGGATTTGGATTGAAGACTGTCGGAAGAAGAACAACGGAGGTGCTACACATTCGCCTGAAGAGGGTCCTTTAGAAGAGCTGTAATGCTCTCTTTTGTTGTGCAGTAAAATTAAACTCATCATTATCGGACAAGTCGTCGTGTCATTGTTGGTGAGTAACCATAATTAATTTTCTACGTACTTAGTACATGTACGTACGTTTATTGTCACTGTACACACATTTTACTGTATACAAATTTTCTTGCATTGTACATATTTATTGCTGGTGGCCTGTCTATCGTAATGGCTGTGACATATGTGATATCAGAGATGCTCGATATCTTTAAAATAATATTTAGGTTTTACTGTATATAAACCTAAATGTTTATGTTTACATACATAATTTCAACTAATCTTACCTAATATCTAAGATAATATAAAGGGTTTATGCTGTATAACTGTGCGGAAATGTTTATAAGACTGTGGGAGAGTTTATAAGGACTTAAAATATATAAAAATAACCAAATGAACATATGGTTTTTACTTCACGGATTTTCACCTTTCGCAGGGGGTTCTGGAACGCAAATCCTGCGATCGAGGAGGGATCACTGTAACCTCAATTTAGTTCATCTCAAATTGCAAGTCTACTGTCTTAACTCTTGTATATATTTGTTATTAGTGTTTATTGTGGAATGCTTGATTAACATGTCAGTGTTAATGTGTGCATTGAGATAACACCCCACTTGTATACAGTGGTGTGGAAAACTATTTGCCCCCTTCCTGATTTCTTATTCTTTTGCATGTTTGTCACACAAAATGTTTCTGATCATCAAACACATTTAACCATTAGTCAAATATAACACAAGTAAACACAAAATGCAGTTTTAAATGATGGTTTTATTATTTAGGGAGAAAAAATCCAAACCTACATGGCCCTGTGTGAAAAAGTAATTGCCCCTTGTTAAAAAATAACCTAACTGTGGTGTATCACACCTGAGTTCAATTTCCGTAGCCACCCCCAGGCCTGATTACTGCCACACCTGATAGTAATTGATAGATCTCAATTACTTCTGTTCTCATTTGTTCTAGAATTTCTTTGGATCTTGGCATGATGTCTAGCTTTTGAGGTGCTTTTGGTCTACTTCTCTGTGTCAGGCAGCTCCTATTTAAGTGATTTCTTGATTGAAACAGGTGTGGCAGTAATCAGGCCTGGGGGTGGCTGCGGAAATTAAACTCAGGTGTGATACACCACAGTTAGGTTATTTTTTAACAAGGGGGCAATTACTTTTCCACACAGGGCCATGTAGGTTTGGATTTTTTTTTCCCTAAATAATAAAAACCATCATTTAAAAACTGCATTTTGTGTTTACTTGTGTTATATTTGACTAATGGTTAAATGTGTTTGATGATCAGAAACATTTTGTGTGACAAACATGCAAAAGAATAAGAAATCAGGAAGGGGGCAAATAGTTTTTCACACCACTGTACATGGTGTATTCATAGTGTAAGATTAGGTTGTTTGATCTAGGTTCTCACATGGCACTGCTGTTCATTTCTTGTCACCTCTGTGTGTGTGTTTTGATCAACCCAATCACAAGTAAATTCACACCAATGTTTTTTTTAATCATGGTCTACTGCTGTCTGAGAGACAAGCTCTAAGACTGAATCAGGTACTGCTCTGATTACGCAAGTAATTGTGCAAGTTACTTTATGTGAATTGTGTTATATTTGTACCTGTGTGTGTATTTGTAAACCTTTGTGTTTTTAATGCTTCATGTTAATCCTGAAATTATTATGCTCTGAATGAGATTCCCCAATTACAGACAGCAGGCACTCAGTGTGACTGCCACATCACATAAACTGTCATGCATAAAGTACAGTATTTCATGTAGTTAAATTAGCCCTGTGTTGGCTCATATTAAGACTTCATGTGAACTGCTGCAGGATTCACTTGGTACCCTTTTTCAAAGGGTCTCGGTACAGTTGTTTTGCTCCACACCAGAATGAGGAAATTCTTGGAGACTGAAAGCTAGCAAATATCATCCCGTTATGCAAAAAAGTGTGACTGGGCAGAGCGACATAACTATAGGCCAGTAAGCTTAATGTGCATCATTGGTAAATGAATAGAAGAAATTACTAAATGGAAGATTGAACATCACATTTCAAGAGCAGATTTAGAGGTCAGCATGGGTTCAGATAAGAAAGTCATGTTAAACTAATATCCTAGAATTCAATGAGGAAGAAACATACTGTAAGTCTTTCAATTAGAGAGGAGCATAAGATGCTATATATGTTAATTTTCAAAAAACTTTTGAAAGATACCACATGAGAAGTAAGTGTTCAATTTATTAGGTGTGCTGTGTGGAATTAGGTGTGCCATGTGCAGATGGGTCAAGCAAAGGGTTGGACCCACCAAAGGCTTAGCAGCAAGAAAAGGTTTTGGTGACAGGAACCTTTTCAGTATTAGGTGATATTAAAAGTGATATCCTTCAGGGATAAGTGTTGATGATAAGAAATATTTGGAGATGATAGTAAACTAGGAAAACAGGCAGATAATCTAGCATCGTCTGAATCATAACAAAAGTACCTTAACAGGCTTGGACATATTTGTAGCTGATTAAATTTAACACAAGTAAATGAAAGGTCTGTGGTGGGCTGGCGCCCTGCCCGGGATTTGTTCCTGCCTTGCGCCCTGTGTTGGCTGGGATTAGCACCAGCAGACCCCCGTGACCCTGTATTAGGATACAGTGGGTTGGATAATGGATGGATGGATGGATGGATAAATGAAAGGTATTACAGGTAGACAATAAAAATGTTAGATCTGAGCACAGAATAGGGGGTTTGAAATTTGAAAGTATACCTTATGAGAAAGTCCTTGGAGTCATAGTTGACTTGTCATTATCAACCTCCAGACAGTGCAAAGAAGCAGTCAAGAAAGCTACAAGGATATTATGTTATATATCATGAATAGTGATGAGTGAACCCTGTGGAGATCAGTTTGCCGTGAGTTTGACGAAATCACAGAAATTTTCACCAACTTTACTAAACTTCGCAAAATGCACAGAAGTCATTGGGGAAGGAGTAACTGACCTAGCTTTTAGTGGCTTATAATGGTGCAATTGTGTTTCAAGTGTCCCTGGGGGCTGGGGAAGTGTCTTAAAACTATGTTAAACTGATTATTGTGGCCAAACATTTGATCTGAGGTGTGAGACAGCAGTGCAAACTACTGCGCCCTCTTGCCTAAGCAACAAAAGAGACAAATTAACTGTTAACCTAAAACAATATGCGATATGCGAAAATAGCTGCAAACTAGCACTAAGTAATATATATATATATATATATATATATATATATATATATATATATATATATATATATATAAAAAATCTGTACATTTTGGTTTAATTTTCCATTATATTTTGTTCAAGACAACAGATTAACTACATTAAGGACAAATTAAAACATGTCATCTTCCCTTACACCTCACTTTTATAACAGTTCACAGCATAGTGTTAAAATGGTATTACAGCCTGGGAAAGAAGACTGAGCCATACCTCAGGCTATTGATTACTTTATGGATGGACATCTGGGACAACAATTTGGTTTACAGCCTGAGAAAGGAGGACATGAGGAAATATCAAAAAACTTTTTTATCTGGGAAAAGATAGATTAAAGAGTTTGAGCAAAATTCATCCATCATATTGACCGCCAGCCAATCAGGTACTTGCATCTATCATGTGTTGTGAAACCACAGCATGAAACTTTATAATAAATATGCCTCATTTTGAAAGGGCGTAAGGAATTAGGGAGGAACAACAACAAAATTTATTTATATAGCACATTTTCATACAAAAAGTAGCTCAAAGTGCTTTACATAATGAAGAAAAGAAAAATAAAAGACAAAATAAGAATTAAAATAAGACAACATTAACATAGAAAAGGAGTAAGGTCCGATGGCCAGGGTGGACAGAAAAAACAAAAAAAAACTCCAGATGGCTGGAGAAAAAAATAAAAACTGCAGGGGTTCCAGGCCAGACCTCCAGGGAACGGAAGAAGAATGGACGAAGGCGTCACTGGTCACCAGAAAAGCATCATGAACATCAATTGCTAAATCAAATGCCGTCCTGGGACATTCATCCTTGTCATCTCTACTTTTTTTTTCCATAAGCTTTTTCTAAAGATTATATATATCCAGACTTTCCTATCAATACCTATTTTCTATTATTCTTTCTTCCAGTGGTATTATTATTATTCTTGTAATAAATACCATGCTTCTTTTAACTTTCTATGCTTTGTCTTAATGTCTAGAGTAGTTGAAGTAATAAGTTAGATTTCCTTGAGCACCTAGTGCAGCCAGAGATTTCCCATTACCTCTGTGATGTGAGGTTTATTTTGGCTGTGAGTGAGAGCTCCACTCAATAGTAGGAACAGTAGGTAAAGAAGGTATTCTTGGCTGATAAATGACCTATAGTTGAGAGTGCTGAGCTTTTGTTTGTTTAAATGTATTTTTGTAGACCAAAAGTAATAGGGTAAGCAGAGGGAAATACTGACGATTATATATATATATATATATATATATATATATACACACTAGCAGAATACCTGCCGCAGTGAGAAGTAGTGTGTTAAAGAAGTTATGAAAAGAAAAGGAAAAATTTTAAAAATAACGTAACATGATTGTTAATGTAATTGTTTTGTCATTGATATGAGTGTTGTTGTCATATTTATATATATATCTATATCTATACTGTATATATATATCTATATCTATACTGTATATATATATATATATATATACAGTATATATATATATAGCAAAATACCCGCACTTGGCAGCGGAGAAGTAAAAAGAAAAGGAAACATTTTAATAATAACGTAACATGATTGACAATGTAATTGTTTTGTCATTGTCATGAGTGTTGCTGGCATATACAGGTATATATATATATATATATACACACATATATATATATATACATATATATATATATGTATATATATATATATATACTTACATGTGTACATATATACAAACACACATATACTATGGGGTGCCAAACAGGCAAATACATTGATTTTGTGAATATATAAAGTCGGTGTCAGAATATATAAAGTCAAAACTTGAATATAAAGTCATTCCCGAATATATAAAGTAAAAACTTGAATATATAAAGTCAGCGCTGGAATATATAAAGTCAAAACTTGAATATATAAAGTCATTCCCGAATATATAAAGTCAGTGTCGGTATATATAAAGTCATTCCTGATTTTATAAAGTCAACATCGGAGTATATAAACTCACTCCTGAATATATAAAGTGAAAGTCAAAATCTATTGATTGAAACGACTCTGAACTGAACTAAGTTAACAAAAGCGTATTCAGAAAAATAAATTAAAAAAACACTTCGGTTAATGTTTTGAAAATGATGCATGTGCCCTGCCTAGGATTGGTTCCTGCCTTGCGCCCAGTGTTGGCTGGGATTGGCTCCAGCAGACCCCCGTGATCCTGTGGTTGGACTCAACGTGTTGGGAAATGGATGGATATTCCAGCACTGACTTTGTATATTCCGACGCTGACTTTATATATTGAAGTTTTGACTTTATATATTGCAGCGCTTACTTTATATATTCAAGTTTTGACTTTATATATTCAGAAACAAGTTTTGACTTTATATATTTCCCGACGCTGACTTTATATATTCAAGTTTTGACTTTATTTATTCCAACAGTGACTTTATATAATCAAGTTTTGACTTTATATATTCGGGAATGACTTTATATATACAAGTTTTGACATTATATAGTTAAATTTAGTCATCATTGCATAACTTTTTCTTTACCATAGAAATTTAAAGACTAAATTCAACTTCCATTCCTACCAAAGATATTTCTGGAGACTAAATAGAACCTACTTATATCCAAATTCGAGCTATTGAGCTGTCGCCTGCCTGCCTGAATAAGTCACCCTCGCTTCGCTCTTAGTTTTTTTACCGTTCATTTAATCATGGCTAGTGGCGGAAAAATTATAAAATGGAAGGAGAATTACACTGAGTATGGCTTTACCAAAACAATTATTGATGGCGAATCGATTATTCATAAAGCTTCAATTGGTGATGTGTTTTTCTGTGTTAACCTCATATTTTTCATACTTCTTCTCAAACCAAGGGGGTGCGAGGCTAAAATGAATCGGGAAGCGCTGATCAATGTAATTGGTGTACCAGGAAATCATGCATTGACAGAAGTACCCCTTTGCTTGTGATTAAATGCATGATTTTTAACGCGTTATGGAGCACATGCATCGAAGCTTCTCAGCTGTGCTTGTGCTAAGAAAAGAAAACATTTAAAAAATAACGTAACACGATTGTCAATGTAGCCTTTTTTAAGTAGTGCCTGGAGGATTCAGTGTGGAGAAACTGTAGAGACAGCGTGTGTATTAACTTGTGGATTTTTCTGTGAGTATTTGGTGGCAGCGTCACAAAGTCGCTTCAGTAACACTGCGTTAGCTGTGGAGGTCAGCTCAGAGCGAAATGAGATGAATGGGAGGGGAGATGAAGACGTGACTCCCCTACCCGCCTTAACTGTCAATCCCCAGCAAACAAAGTCTCTCGGAATTTGCATAAGCACACCCCTTCACCTGCAATTTTAACTTAGTTACAAAGTGATCAAAACTCTCGTTTATATCCTGCATCATCTCATTAAACTTGTATCTCGCATTACCCGTGGGCATGATAAACGCCAGTGCCAGCCTGTCTATGAACTTAATTTAAACTTTAGGATTACACTGTGCTTTGTTTCTGAAGTAGCAGCACTCATGAATATGGTTGTATATGTCACTCGCTCGCTTCTTATTGTTTCGCTGCCTTCTCAATTATATAATGCATGTTTTCTTAAGCGCTTTTTGGAGCTCTTCCTGTTTTTTTACGTACTGAGTTGACAGTCAGTTCACGTGTTTAGGTGGGAGGCGTGATGATGTCACATCAAACTCCGCCCCCACGGCTTTCGAGCTCAACTCCATTACAGTATATGGAGAAAAATAGCTTCCAGTTATGACCATTACTCATAGAATTTCGAAATGAAACATGCCCAGCTTTTGTAAGGAAGCTGTAAGGAATAAGCCTGCCAAATTATTAGCCTTCTATCTACACGGGAAGTTGGAGAATTAGTGATGAGTCAGTGAGTAAGTGAGTGAGTGAGTGAGTGAGGGCTTTGCCTTTTATTAGTATAGATATATACAGTATATAGATCCTCTGTGTAGTCCGCCATGAACTCTAACTAGGGCTACAAACAAAGTGAACATCTGATGCGTCCTTGGGGACATTAAAACATACACGACTATATTACTCCCTCTGAAATTTAAAGGGAACAGTTTTAAAGTTTGGACTGCCATATCCGAGGGGCTCACCTCAGACAATATCAGTCGAGGAAATGGGTTTTAAATTGAATTGGTGTTGTCCAGAGAGCTCGGGGATGAATCCTCAAGTGAAGACCCGGGACAGCTGGCAAACTTTTCCACGCCGTCGCACACACCAACAGCCTCCCCAGACCAGACACTCAATACTGACCTGGACGAAGACAAAATAGCAGTGGGAGATGAGTGCGATGCTGCATCAGACAAAGAGGAAGCAGAGACTGTCACCCAGGTGGAGTTTGTTTGCCTACAGCGCACCGATAACAACTTGAATTTTTCATTCAGACAAACCCATGTCACAAATGACTCTTATTATTGGGAGAGAGAGGACGCAAATTTTTAAATACCTAATTTTTTACTTAATTATGGTTTTCTGTATGGAGTTATTTCTGATTGCATGGGCATATCAAGCAATTAATAGTACCAAGTGAGCATAGAGAGAAGGTTTTAAAAATTGCTTGCAGTCACGTTTTGAGGGGGTTACCTCGGTGCAGAAAAGACAAGAGAATGCATTTTGAAACACTTTTATTGGTTGAACATGGGCCGAGATCTGGAGCAATTTTGTAAGGCCTGTCCTGACCGTCAAATAGTTTCCGGTCACAGACCCACCAGGACATCCCTTGTACCGATGCCTGTTTTAGATATCCCGTTTGATAGGGTGTGATTAGATATTGTTGGCCCGTTTCCCAGGAGTAGAAGTGGCTTTCAGTATATGCTTGTGTTTATCAATTACGCCACAAGATCCCCAAAAGTAGCAGTGTTGCAACGGGCAGACACCCGAACTATTGCAAAAGTACTCTCAGATATGTTCACACGTATTGGTATCCCTCGCAAGATTCTCACTGATCAAGGCACACCCTTTATGCCTTGCATAATGAAGCAGTTATGCGAAAGTTTCGGAATTAAGCAGTTACACTCCACAGTCTATCATCCGCAGACAAATGGCCTGATTGAACAATTTAATAAAACCCTAAAACAGATGATTTGGTAGGTAACCCATGACAATCCAGCTTCCTGGGATACTGTGGTACCTTTGCTCTTGTTTGCTGTTGGGGAGGCCCCGCAAGCGTCAATCAGAATGAGTCCCTTTGAACGATTATTTGGCCGGCGACCACACGGGGTATTGGACATTTTTCGGGATGAATGTATGGGAAATCGCGAGACTCCCCCTGGGGGGAGGTTTGTCAATTGAGTTGTTTCACTGCAAGAGCAGGTTGCCAGATTGTTCTCTATTGCGATGGAGCATTAGCAGCATGAGCAGGACACACAAAAAATGTCATTATGACAAGATGAGTAAACTCCGCGAGTTTAAGAAGGGAGATCGCGTGCTGGTGTTGATCCCATCCAATCCACATAAATTTCAAGCCGAATGGCAGTGGTAGAAGAGCGTATCTCCCCTATGAATTATAAAGACAGAATTCCTGGGCATCAGAAACCCATACAAATTTTGCATGTTATTCTTTTAAAGGAGTGTCACCACCGTCACGAAGTCCTGCTCATGGCCAAGGTACAAATATAACAGAACAAGTGCACTTTTATTCAAGACTATAAACAAAGAAAAAGAAATTGGGTTAGTGTACTTCATTGTCACAAGTTCTTTGGTAATACAGTAATCCCTCGCTATATCGTGCTTCGACTTTCGCGGCTTCACTCTATCGCGGATTTTAAATGTAAACATATCTAAATATATATCACGGATTTTTCGCTGGTTCGCGGATTTCTGCGGACAATGGGTCTTTTAATTTATGCTACATGCTTCCTCAGTTTGTTTGCCCAGTTGATTTCATACAAGCGACGCTATTGGCGGATGGCTTAGAAGCTACCCAATCAGAGCATGTATTACATATTAACTAAAACTCCTCAATGATATCCTTCCTGCGCGGTGCTCGATGGTTTGCTTTTCTTGGTCTCTCACCCTCTCTGACATTCTCTGCGCCTGACGGAGGGGCTGTTTGCACAGAGGATACGGATGCTCCTCTACAAAATGCCGCTTTATCGCGGTGCTTCGGCATACTTAAAAGCAAGTATTGATTTTTTGATTTTTTGCTTTTCTTATCTCGCGCTCTCTCTCTTTGACATTCTCTGCTCCTGACACGGCTCCTTTGAAGAGAAGATATGTTTGCATTCTTTTAATTGTGAGAAAGAACTTTCATCTCTGTCTTGTTATGGAGCACAGTTTAAACTTTTGACTAAACGGTGTTATTTCATGTCTAGAGGGCTGTAATAATGTTAACAGTGTGGGAGAGTTTATAAGGGCTTAAAATATATAAAAATAACCATACAAACATATGGTTTCTACTTCGCGGATTTTCACCTATCGCGGGGGTCTGGAGCATAACCCCGATCGAGGAGGGATTACTGTATATATATATATATATATATATATATATATATATATATATATATATATATATACATATATCATTGCAGTCATAGAATTCCAATCTTGGGGCACACATTAGCTGTGAGATGAAGCAGCAACATCTGTCCATTCTATTTGCTGAAGTGGTAGCACCATTGTTTGATTTCTAATCTTTTGTGTACATGCTTTGCACTTTTTTCTTACATGAAGGATATAAAAATATGTTGAAAGTAGTAATACATCTTTATTATTATTATTATTATTATTTCATAGGGTGGTACTGTGTTTTCTTTCTTAAGGAGAAGGATGGCTCCTTTAAGACTTGTTTTGAAATCATAGCTGAGCACATAGCTAATTATGCAGGCAAATAAGCCATTCAGCACTGTGTGGCCTGCACACATGAATTAGTGTTGTATGTCCACTGAAAGTACTTATAATATTCTCATTATGGCCAGTTAATTAACCCCTTAAATGAAAATATTGCATAATTTTTAATTTGTTTTTTTACTTGTGCAGGGTGGAAGGCTGGAATATTGATTGAGTGATGATGTCACACATGCCACACAGACATTTCTTCAGTTAACTTACAGTAGCCATGCATGAAACGTCTGTGCATGGCTGCTAAATCTCTGTGATGGCTTGAAGCTCACTCACATAACTGCCCACATCAGGCCAGCTTATAGACATCCATTAACCTCACATGCTTGTCTTTAGGATTAGGAAGGAAGTCAGAGCACCAGAGGACAGACTTTAGGAGAATTTGTCTGGACCAGGATTTCAACCCAGGACCCTGGAACTTTGAGAGTAGTTCTGTCTACTGCATTTTCATGCTGACCAACATTACATATAAACCAAAAATTGTAAGAACTCAAAATTCTTATTTTACTATGTCAAATAATAACATACACTTAATGCAGTAAGTATGCAGTATTACTTTGAATTAACTTTAAATCTAAAAAATTGAATAATGGCATTTATATGTATAAATAAGCTGTTGCTGGAGACAAAGAAAATCATTAATTTAATTTGTGTAGTATATGGCAAGTGACATGTTCAGGTACAGTGGAACCTCTGGTCGTAAACCGATATGGTCATGAACCGAATCAATTTCCCCCATAGGACTGTATGTAAATACAATTAATCCATTCCAGACCGTACAAACTGTATGTAAATATATTTTTTTTAAAGATTAAGCACAAATATAGTTAATTACACCATAGAATGCACAGTGTAATAGTAAACTAATGTAAAAACATTGAATAACACTGACACAAAACACCCAGGCTCCCTGCTCAGCTGCATGCGCAGGCGCCCTCTCTCTCTCTCTCTTTCTCTCTCTCAGCAGCACGCACACTCTCTCTCTCTCTCTCTTTCAGCAGCACGCAAGCCTGCGTGTGCGCTCGCTCTCTCTCTTTCTCTCAGCAGCACGCACCCTCTCTCCCTCTCTGTAACATTGCAGCAGTTCATGCTATAGCCTTGCAAGCCGATCGCTGTATAAACACCTTATTTTAATGAGTTTTAAGCATGGGTGGGGGGGGAGTGGGAAGGAACATTTGAACAAATCCGAACTTTATTTAAAAACCAACCACAAGCAACCAAGAAAATAACATTACAGGAGTTTGCGCTATAGCCTTGCAACCGATCGCTGTATAAACACTTTTTTTAATGAGTTTTAAGCACAGGGTAAAAAAAATGAACATCTGAAAAAATTGAAAAGTAACACCGCAACAATTCAAGCTACGAACCGAAAAAAGAACATTTGAAAAATCCGTAATACAAAAACTAACCATAAACCACCAAGAAAATGAACCTTGCATGAGAAGTTCTGGCATGAAGTGAGGAGGAACTGGGTGGAGAGGAGGTTACAGTTTTGAGGGAGAGTCTGGCTCCGCGATGGAGGGATGTTTTCCTTCAGGTGTTTTCTCGTGTGATTTCTTGGGTTTCTGGTGTTTTTAGCTGTTTAGCTGCTGGGAGTGAAAGCCTCATACAGCCATTCCAAAAACAAAGTCCTTCCAGGGCATGATCCAACCTGCGAACGTTGCAACCAAGCCCCAGCCTCACTGGGTCACATGTTCTGGGTCTGCACCAAATTAACATTATTCTGGACAAAAATTTTTAATTACCTCTCAGACAGCCTTGGACTCACAATCCCTCCTAACCAATTAACAGCTGTGTTTGGTGTTCTTCCAGAGGGGTTTAAAGTGGAGAAGTACAAACAAATTGTGATTGCATTCACTACACTCTTGGCACGCAGACTTATTCTGATAAACTTGAAGAACCCAAACTCTAGTCTTTTAAGTCAGTGGGAAACCGATGTGTTATATTATTTGAAATTGGAAAAAATCAAATACTCAGTTAGAGGATCCGTACAGACTTTTTTCAAAACATGGCAGGATCTAATCAGTAATATTTTAAAATAAGTTTATAAAGCACAGAGAATTTATTAATTTAGGTATGTTTACAAGCCTTAAATTTTACGCTGTTTTGCTTGCTCTCTCTCACAGGGGTGGGGATCGATCTGTTCTTAACATAATTCTTTTTTTGTAAAAATGCTATGTATGGATTGTAATAAAATTAATAAAAACAAAAACAAAGTCCTTGTGACCCAACCCTTCATGTTTGCCCTCCACATCACTGGCAGTCTGGCTTTGTTTACATTGTGCTGCTTGAAAGCACCAGGGTTCTCAAATTGGTAAATGAGTAAACTGGTAAACAGTTTTTCCACCTCTTCCAGCACTTGAGGTCTCTGCCTGGTTAATGCTGTAACTCCTTTTGCAACATCAGCTGCTTTAATAGATTCTTTCTGCTTTAGAATAGTCGAAATCTTGTACTCGGCAGCAAAATCAGAAACACGAATGCCACGCTCAATACTTTTCAATAATTTCTTTCTTTACTTCGATTTCAACTTTCTGCAAAACTTTCTTCTCACCACTCTTCACTTGCTTAGAAGCCATGGCTAACTACAAAAGCACACAAAATACTGTAGAGCACAAAGAGATCACAGATAAAGCACGCACGTCTGACTGAGAACAATGAACAAGGAGCGGCTCAACACGTGCTTAAATACAGTAATCGGCGTGTATGAACCGGAAGGGAAATGAAATAGAGCACAAAGAGTTCACAGGGAAAGCATGCACGCATGTGCAAGCACACGTCTGACCAAGAACAATGCAACACGTGCGGAAATCATCAGCGCGCACAAACCGAAAGGGAAACTGGCTTGTTCGTATACCGAGTGTGTGGTTGTGAACTGAGGCAAAAGTTTGGTGAACTTTTTGGTCGTAAACCTAGTTGTACATGTACCAAGACGTTCGTGAACTGAGGTTCAACTGTATGTCAGTAGTGTTCATTGACAAAATTTGCCAAAGTGTTTTTCATAGCGAACATGCTACATTCACCAGTGACCTTGTCTGCTGAATATTTTCATGGAAATTCGCCCTGTGGCTGGCCTAGGTGAACATTTTTTTCCCCAGCTCCCCATAACGCTTTGCAAGGTCAATGTGACATCACAGAGCTGTAGCAGCCATGTACAAAATACATGCATACTGTGACGAGTCTTCACAATACATACTTGGGCATGCATGATGTCACTACCCAATCAGTACTTCAGCCTTGCACCTTGCATGTGTTTAAAATATAAATAAATAAATAATACTTACAGTATTTTCATTTGAGGGATATTTTAGCTGACCTTAATGTGAATATTATGAGTACTGCCACTGGACATATAATACTGATACCTGTGTACTGCCCATGCTGTAACACATGGCTAATTTGCATACTTAATTAGTCATGTGTCCAGCTTTGACTCCTCCCCAAGAAAGAAAACACAATGTGACCCTGTGAAGAAATAATTTATTACTGTTTACAAGGTGTTTCGATCTTCTTCCTGGAAGAAAAAAGCGCAGAGCTTTTGCACCAAGGATAAGGAAAGGAAAAAGATGAACAGTTGCACCTGGGTGTGCCATATCAAACAATAGAATGAGCCAGTCTCATTCCATTGCTTCATCTCATGGCTAATGTGCTCTCCAAAATTAGAACTCTGTTAACACAATGATACATATAAATGCATTTTTTTCATACTGTTAGTTTGTGGCCATTTGTTGTATTTTGTTTGTGATTATCGTTCTATTTGCATCTTTAGTTGTTTGAGGCAAGGTGGTGCAGTGGTGAGCACTGCTGCCTCACAGCTCAAATCAGATTACCCCCAAGGCGATTTAAAACACCATTATAAACCACTGAAAACCACTTCAGTTCCTTTTTTCCCCATTGACTTTAATTCATTTTGTGGAATTCGGAAATATTCAGAAATATTTCGGGATTTTGATGAACTTAAAGCAAAGTGAACTAGGCAGACTTTGTTCCTCGGTATATCTCTTATATGTTTATCTTGAATTAACTTTCTGCTCATTTGGAGATACCGTATCTTAAATACTGATTTCAATACCTCTGCCTGTTCTGTATCTTAATTATTTGTATTGCCCTTTGTTACTTGTTCTGATTGGAGTATGTTGTATGTTAATATCTAATGTATAATAAATATTTTATTTAAAAAATATTCTGTTTTCATTAATATAAACTACTAATGTTTATTGCTATTGCTTAGTTAAATAATCTATGTCTGAAGTATCATGTCCATGTAAAATATGCTGTATTGTCACTACATTTTTGATTTTGGTAAGGAAAGGGTACAATCAAAGAACAATTTTTTTTGTACTGTAAGTTATAATGACAAATTAAACTGAATTGCATTCAGATGAATCAGATGATTCTGCCATTGATCCCTATACTTTTTTAGATATCCGAGTTTTATTATATGTGATATCAAAACCTTTTCTGGCAGAAATGCCCACATTTCCTAAAACAAAAATTAAAAAGAACAATATATATTTGAGAGGATGTCATTGTTAGATAGAAATGCAGAAATGTATTTTAAAAGCCTAAAAATGTCCTTTAATATCATGAAATACATTTTAAGATGTCACAAAATGAAAAGAAACCTATCCTGAAACAAATTTGACATGCTCAAATGAATATTTTTTCAAAATTAAAAAAAAATAATAATTCTCACTTATGTGACCACCATTTCTTTATGAAGTTATTTATTTGATCCAGAATTTAATAAAAAGGCATGGTGTACAAATGAAGAGCCTTTCTGGTAACCAATGTACACCTATATAGTTCAATAAGAAAGTCACAAGTGGTCAGTTTTGTGGGTTTTAGTATTTTTCATTTAAGTAGTATCTTTGTATTTCATGATGAGCAATACTTTTAATAGTTCATCAGCAAATGATACACGATTAAAACATTTTATATGCTGGTCTGTATTCTTTTGCAAATAAATTTCTGTAGAAGAAAGTATGTTTTACAGCAGCCATTTTTCCAAAATTTGTTTTACTGAAACTATATTCTTAATTAATTTCCGCAAGGTGCACTAGAACAGATACGGTTATGGTTCATGTTCGGATAGCTCCCGGGTTTAAGTGCCCAGTGCAAGTCATTGTGCTTTAAAGAAGTTAACACTGTGACAGACAGATAAACTATGAAAAATGGCATAGTGGTATACATGAAACAAAAAAAATCAGCTAAAGTATTTATATTTCAAACTTCCATTAATCTCCAATATTTACACTGTATAATTTTTAAATTGTAAAAAGTAGTATTTTACAGTATTTATTATTAACAATAGACACATGCTTAAGACCTCACCAGTAGCATGTCATTTTTATTTTTAACGTCACAGGTGAGGTCTTGTTGTGCTTTTCCCCTAAAAAATTTCTCTCTTAACTAAACAAAAAAAAAAAGGTAAAGGTAGCTGTCAGGATTGAGCATCACAGATGTATAAATCCAAACATTAATATTTGTGTGCTACTGTACTCTGATAATAAGAAAGGCTACTGCTGCATGTTGTTTTAAAGATCTCTTTTTTCTTTGGGGTTAGTAAATTAATGGGCACCTACTACACCTTGTGATAAATAATTTTTTTAGTTAAAATGTGTTTTTTTCTGTTAGTGAGATATTTTCATCGTGTGAAATATTGTATGTTAAACATAAGCCCCATTACATTTTAATAAATTCAAATTGTCACATCTCCTTGTATTCCAGATTGTAATAATTTCAAAACTTGGTGAGACTGAATTTTTATTTCTTAAATGATTATTTCAGAAAACAAAAGTCCAAAATATAAAAAAAACAAAAGTCCAAGCTGCAGTAATCAAAATATAAACAAAATAATTTTAACTTATTAAGAAAGAATTCTGACATGCTGTGGAACGTAATCTGCTGTGGCCCTTTCAAGTAGCCTTCTGAAAAGAAGGAGCAAGCCTCCAATTACAGCTACAAGTAAATTTAGGAGATAAAACATCTCATCTGTTATTTGTAATTAGGTAGGCTAAAATAATGTATTGCTATATTATGAAATTCAGTGATTTTCATTGAAATAAACAATTTTCTATGTGTTAGCTTGACAGGGATTTTAGAAAAATTCTGCATTGTATCAGAGGCATCAAGAATTGGCTGAGATGTCCTGCAGCCAAGAATTGGATAAAGCAAGAAGGAAAATGGATGGAAGGATGACTGGAACAGTGCTGTTTACAATTTGATTGTTTTTTTTACTTCTGCACAAAGGTATGCTTAATGCTTATGCCAGTCTGTTAAAAGAAGAATTGTGTATTACTGCCTTGAAATGAATTGCTCCTTAAAACCTGTCCATAGAAGTCAAAGTAGGTACATCAACAAACAAATGGTCAAAAGGTTATTTCAAGATATCTTAGTATACTGTATATTATACCTCAAAAATTTATTTCAAGATATCCAAGGTATTTCAGGTAACTCAAATGAAATGGAAACCATTCAATGATAGACTGAAATGTATTTAGAAACTTCTAAAACATATTCCAGATATAATGAAAAAGGTTTATTTTCAAACACATGTATTTGATTTCTTAAATTGTAATCTAAAAATGCAGATTGGGATATATCTATCTTAAGATAAAATGTAATAATAAAGTAAAAGTATTTTCAAAGTATGATAAGGACCATTATAACATTATCACAGGGTTTTCAGTAAATTAAATAAATGGGTGCTACTTTCCAGAAAATGTATAAAATAGTAAAATTAACATTTTTGGTGTGTAATTAGGTTTGTAACTCCTCTAGTGGACTGACATTTCCTTAAATCACCTTCCCTTTAAACATATACAAGTATATATACATCAGTGCTGTATTATTGTTTATATTTACACACACTATATCATGTCCAAAAAAAGCTAACACAAGCATTTCAATGTAATAAGAACATTTAAATTATAGATAAAATGTTAATGGGAATAGTACCTGTGTCACAATTAGTACTACCAGTAGGGATTACTGGGCTAAAGGTAAATGGTAAATTACCCAATCCAGAACCTGGTAGGATCATCAGGAATATTATTGTTTAAAAAAAATAGACATTTAAAACATTAACATAAACTTATATCAATCAATTCATTCCAGCATGCACTGAATCAAAAACATAGGCTTGTAGCAAAAATGCCAGTAGTCAAACATACTTACAGGCTTTGTTTTTTAGGTTTGTTTGCTGCTTCTTAATCCATAAGAGCACATGCTTTTAGTTTGCAATGGCGCCCCCTCCAAGTCAATGCACATTGGAACACACCCAATTAGCAACAATTTCAAATTATTGTTTATTTCATTTCTAGAAATATCAAGTGCTACCTTTCTGAAGTATAACAAGCTTTAATTATTTTGGGGATAATGAAAAAAACACTGATTTAAATTTTTGTAAATTCTAACTTTTGTGCTGATATGATGTATATATAATTTCAACATCTTTAATTGGGAATGTTTTACCATCGATCAACACAAATACTTATTTGATACTGAAAATAAAACATTCCAAAAACCATTGTAAATAAATTAAGAATAAAGAAATTGATGGATTTTACAATTATTCACTCATTTTACTGTTGCACACCTAAATGGACTCTAGTTTCACTAATTGATTTTAGGAGGGACATGGTGTAGTCAAGATTATAAAAAAACAATTCTGGACTTCATAGAAGAACAGCAAAGTAAAAATTGCTGTTGAAAAATGCTTATATGCAAATGATTGTGTCTAGTGTGTGTCAGAAACCATGACTGGGACTCTGAAACCAACTGGAAGATCAGTCTGTTATGAGGACCTGGACAACTTACTACATGAGGATACATAGCCATGTATAGTACATACAGAAAATTATAGATATCCTAGAAAAATAAACTCCTTTTTTTTTTTTTACATAAAAATGATTTAAAGACCGTAAACAAAAAATACAGCTTTTATATACTGAAACCAAGCTGTGCCATTCCATATGTTATTTAAAGAATGGAATTACAACCTATATAATCAGTAAAATATTTTATAATTAAGAATATAAGACTAAACTATACATTTTTTTTTTATTTCTTATAAAAGATATTGTGTGTTGATAAATGGTAAAAATCACATCTACAAACCCTATTGAAACACAATAAAATGTAAATAAGTTCTAAAGGTGGTGCTTGATTTTCCTAGCGTCTATAAACAACACTTTTAAATTACATAGAATTTACTCTGTGAATAATGTTCTGTATAACCAAAAATATTCTTTCTACAACTACACTAATCAATTGTAGACCTGCTTTTCATGTGTGCTAAGCATTTAAATACATGTAAATAAATAAAAATATAGAAGGAGCCAATAAGTTTAATGAGTTTGAATTCCTAATGAAGATTTCAGATTGTTTAGAAAGTGCAGCATCTAAAAATGCAACAAAGAAATTAAGAAATAAAGTTAAGTGAAAAGTCAGTGCTTGCTTTTTGATGACTACCAAAATATAAAAAGTTATTAACTTTCTTTTTAAGAAATATCACCAGAACAGAAGTGGTAGAAGAACATTTCACCAATAAATAACTGCCTAGTTTATTTTTCCTTGCCCATATTTTGCCATTAATTTTTTGTTGCAGATAGTGTTGATTGGCAAATATTTACAAAATTTGCATTTTTGCAACAAATATGCACTGTTCAATGGTGGCCTTGTTTTCTAAATATTTTCCTGGAAATTTGCTCTGTGCTCATCTTAGACAAACTTTTTTTTACAAAGTGTTGCATGATTCTTTGCTACGGTGGTGTGATGTTACAGAGCTATAATAGTCAATATTGGATTGGACCACTCCCAGAGTATATAGTGGTCATGCAAGTAGTGGGCTAAAAATTAGCAGAAAAACTTCCAAAAACATAAAATGCACACACAGAAGGAAACTGGAAATGTGTCAGTGTATTTGTGTCTTAAATGTAATTTCTATATGCATGGACTTGTATGTGACCTAAATGTAATATGTGGGCCTAACCCTTTAATAGTTAGACTCAGAGAAATGTGCAGTTGATACAAACAAGAAAAAGTATAGAACCAATGTGTGTTTATGTTGTGTTTATTTGGGAGCAGCATCAGTGAATAAAGCAAAATTGTTAGGGAAAAAAACAAACTGCTTTGCAGTTTGAAAAAAGCAAATTCGGAGGGTTTCGCTCATCATTAGTTACAGTTGAGTTTTGGCAAAACTCAAATTTACAAGTCATATTTTCTTGTGTGTATATTTATTTAACATCTTTATTTGAGAAAGATTCTTATTTTTTAGTTTAATCTTAGATGTGCTGTTGTTTTAGAATTTCAGTGGGTAGTTATTGGGTCACTAGAAGAAATTGCATGGTTGCCACCTCTTAGAAGGCACCACAGTTCACACCATGAAAACTTCCAATAACTTTGGATTTAAACTTTGAAAAAGTCTTAGTTTAGTGTTTTAAATTTTCTGGTATGACTCATAGCTATCCATGTCTTGGTTTGAATCTCAGTTTTAGTGCTTTGGCCCTAATTGAATAAATGTGCTCTTGTACACTTGGAAATTCTTATTTTGACTGTAAGAATTGTTAAGCCCTCAGTTTTTTCATAGAAATCCACAGATTATGTAGAAACCTGTTTGCTTTATTTTCTGTTTTGAAAAACCACACATGTCAACCATATCAAACTAACAATAGTTGACACCATATGCACCTTATTGGCCACTATCACAAGTTATTTATTGACATGCCTTCTACTCATTATTTGAACTGCTAGGCGCTAGTGAATTTGTCTCATATAAGGAAGACAGCTGTTGAAATTGTTTAAGTAAGGTTTATGTATTGTTGCATCTTGCTATACAATAACAATGAGTCACATGGATATTGTTGGCTTAATTTAACAGAGTTTTATTGGTTTACGTAATACATGAGATGCAAAAACCGATGTAAAAACTCTGGGAAGCTGACAAGATTTTAAAGGTACTTGTCCAGATTAAGCAGTAAAGTATAGATGGAGATGAAGTTTGGTGTTAATAAGTTACTGTATGTTTTGTATTTTACTTATTGATACTCACACACATAGTAGTAGACATATACAGTAAAGTTCATATAGTAACATGGTGGTATAATTGTACAATGTTGTGGAATAATGCACTTTTGATATTCTTTGAAGTAAAGAACCAGTGAAAGAATTATACAGTGATAGTGTTCAATAACATTATGTTCATTCTGCATTTAAGTTAAAAATCATGAATAAGATGAAAGTGTTTATGCATATCAATTAAGTTACAGTATAGTGATGTACTATGACTTTTTTTAAAGTCCATTTGGTATTTCATTTAATTAGGTGTGAATTCCTTTATTTGCCCTTTCATCTTCGTACGATGTATTATACTAGGAAAATGAAGTGTATGTGCAGTAGGGAAGGAATAGTTTTATTTCTAGTAATCTGACATAATCAGCAGTCGTGGACATATATTTTTGCCAAGATTGTGAACGTTATAAAGCCCCTGATGTTCTATCCAGATTTTCAGTGAAATACAAAACACAGAAATAATGGTAGGCACTAATTTGTGTCAAGGAATAAAAATGTAACAAATTCTGTCATATAAAGTACCATCTTCTATCCTTTCTGTGCCACTGCCCTCTAAAATGTCTGTGCACGTCAGTTTAGCCTGGATAAAAATGGATAAGCCTGGAAAGTTATACAGGGCTATTTAACACGGAAGTCACCTGCTGATCACTTTACCCTATTGTGACCTCTGAAAAAGTGAGGTTAAAAGAGTAACTGTTACTTCAGAGTAATGATGCTATGGCATAAATCATGGATTAAGACTAGACTAAGCTTTAAAAGTTACTTTATATTAGATTTCTTTTTAATGGCAAAGCATATTCTAAATTGGATGATTAGGTATTCATTCATAATGAAAAAAGACGTTTTGATAAAAATGATTTTCATTGTACTTTTTTGTGTAGTTCTTTTAAAAGGTAAAACCAAATTCCTAAAACTGGATACTCATTTTTCAAGCAGAGTTTTCCCTTGACCTGTCCACACCATCAGGTGTGAAAGGCAAAGGTGGACTTTATTTATGGATGGTTTGCAGTTATACTCCAGAATAATGGAGGTTGAATTCAATCATCAGCAGATAGAAAAGCCATGTTGCCCATTATCATTCCCACAGTTAAAAAATATTTGCTCATTCAAGTGCTACATGCTTTGTCATCATTCCTCCCCAGCAACTGAGCTTAACAAAACAACAGCACTCCATTACCAAAAGCAAAACAAGCATTCAGTACTGCCCTGGTCACTTACATGTCTTGCAGCACCCGTCATTGTAGCTCTGCACAGTGCCTCCATTCTGGAACAAGACAAAATGAGACGCATCTAGAAAGGCTGTGCTGCAATGTTTCAGGATTAAGAAACTTCTCGGTTGCCTAATTTCAGGCAACACTAAAATTTATTTCCTGCCTGAAGATCAAATTATATCATTACAGTTTAAAAGAAGAAAAATACAAATTAACTAATTTCTTTGCCAACAAATAAATTCTGATTCTGATTATGACAATATGATTTAAATATTATTTATAAAGAAAGTAACAGTTTCTCTGTAATCTGATAAACATAAAGTGCCATCCTAAAAATAACACACAATTCTCAAAGGGAACCTACAACTTTCCACATTTCGTATATGGTGCTATAGAATTATTCACAAGGTTTCTCTACAATCAGTGGCAAAATTCTAAATGGAAAGCTTTTTAATTAACCAGGTAAATACTGGCATCTGAGTAAATGTTGTGGTAGAATGAAATATGAGTTTCTATTTATGTGTAGTAAAGTGGCTTTTTAGCAGGGAAAGTATCTTAAGTCAATAGCACAAAGGTACTGCCCAATAATACTTTGCTGATGTTTTTTTTGAATGTGAATGAAAGCCATAGAATGAGCTACAATAGGGAAACCAAAAGTTGCAAGTTCCTTCAAAAAGAACAGAGATCGTCAAATGCTTCGATTTGTGGAGTTTGCTGTGATCATAATATAGTCCTCAAGTAAATGTTTAGGCTGCCTAATCCATGCTAATTCAAATTTTGCTTGTTTTCTCTATATAATAACAAAGGAGAACAAATAATTTGATGTTTTAAAAATCAGGAGCCAGTATCTGTGCTCTTTATCTATTACTCGCTAAGTGACTACTTTGTATACAGTACAGTATTCTTCACTGAGAAGCTCTGAATGCACAATCACTTTGAAACTTTTAATTATAATCTTGCTTTACTTACATCTACATAAACTGGACTGTTGTCTTCTTTAATTATTCTTTTGTGAATGTTTGTGTTTTTGTGGAATTGATTGTCTTTGAAGCTTTGATTTAATACTTGGCAAAGCTACTTTTTTCAAATAGATAGATTTGTTGTTAGTAGTTTTGGTACAAACCTGAATACAGTCAGTCTCATTAAAAGGTGGACAGACAACTCCAGAGCCAAGAATCACAGCCCCGACAGCTGTCTCCACACAATCAAATCGAGTGCAGTTAGAAACCCAAGTACTCCCTACCTATATTTTAAAGAGAAACCAGATATGTAATTTGATTTTTCAAAACATATATCTGTCACTTTTCATTTAATTACAAGAATATGTCCATATGAAACACAGAATTCAATTAATTACAGTATTCTATATGGAAATAGTTACTAATAAAATATTTAATATTTGGGATATATCAGTTTTGAATAATAACATGTAATAATACTAAATTCACATATTTTCATAAGCTGTATTATATGGGTTAAAGTTACCCATACCTTTATACTTGTATATTGTTTGTGATGTAGATGTTGGCTGTGTTGGGAGTGTAATGTAGTTCTACTAATAAACGTAACCATGGTAAATTAAATTTATAGTGCTTTAAATTTATTGTTTTTAAAATAAGCCCTTACAGTATAAATGTCAAGAGTCCCATTTTCATTCCCAAAGGTACAGGACACATTTTTGCAGGAGCCACAGCATGTATGAGGATCCGAAGATGGTATGTAGATTTGGTGCTGTTAAATTGGGAAATCTGAATTAGTGCTCATACTCACTAATATTATCAGAATGATGCTTAACAAAGATATCATAAGTGTACCTACCTCCCCACACTTCTCAGAACAATTTACAGTGACCACATCCATTGAATGGAAGCCAGTTGTTAGATCGATCTCTTGCAAGCACTGCACTGTGTGACACAGATCACCTTCAAAGTACTGGATCATGGACTGTCCGGGACTCAACATAGTGATTCCTTGAAAAAGACATACATCTGCCTTTTCTACAATTAAAAGAGTAGAAAAGGTTGTAGTACTAATAATTAATTAATAAATAGTTCTTAACATTTTATACTATGACTAGTTGTGCTACCCATTTAAGATAATCTGTTATAAACATAGACTTTAGCATTAATGCTTTCAGTGCACTACCTATTTTGGAATCAATCAATCAATCAACATTTATTTATATGGCACATTTTGATACAAAAAAAATGTAGCTCAAAGTGCTTTACAAAATGAAGAATAGAAAAATAGAAGACACAATAAAAAATAAACATAAGTCAACATTAATTAACATAGAATAAGTAAGGTCCGATGGCCAGGGTGGACAGAAAAACAAAAAAAAACTCCAAAGGCTGGAGAAAAAAAATAAAATCTGTAGGGATTCCAGACCAAGAGACTGCCCAGTCCCCTCTGGGCAAATGTACTATATATAAAATGTACTATATGTCATTTCAACAGTTGGCACATCATAAACATTTGTATTAATACATTGTATTATTACAAATATTTGTGATGCACCATGTGTTAGAATGACAGAGAGATATAGCAACCAGACAGATAGACAAATGTCCCATTATTAAGGTAGATAAACTGATTTCTTTCTGTCCAGCAGTTACTCTGTATTGGATGTATTCCATGTTAACGTTTTCAGTAGAGTGTGTCCATCCAGGTGCTATAAGCAGTGTTAATATTTATGATATGCCATCTCTTGGATAAGAGGGACAGCAACTAGACGGACAGACAGACATTTATCCTTTTTTAAGGTGGAACTGATTAATAGGTAACAACTCTCTGACATCACACTTTTGCTCCATATTACTTTGTAGACTAGGTTAAATCATTCCAGGATTTTTTGCTTTAATTTAGTAACTTTCTATTAAATATTCAGTTTCAGAATGGCAAATTTTATACTTGGTACCTACTAAATATATACTAACAAGCAAAAAAATAAAATGGTCAAAATTTAGAACACAAAGTCAAAATACTAAAAATCAATGTAAAGAATCCAAAAATACAGTAATTGCTAATTTGTGTAGCTATGTTTTAAAACTTAGCAAAGTAAATATAACATTTATATATTCAAAGCACAATTAAATGGGCATAACCTCATTATGACTGACACCACTTCTAAGATCACCATGTTCAAATGCACATAAGTATACAGTATACAAATGAACTACAAAAGCACATCTAAAAACAAAACTGTGCCTGATATATCCCTCTTTAAAAAAATCTAGGCATACTTAGACTATTGTATGAAAGGTTGATAATAAAGATGGAACATTAAAATAGCAATCAGGCACCCATTCCTTTGCATCTCATCTCATCCAGTGCAACAATTAATGTACCATAACCCACTTTTGCATTCAACTAATCTAGCTACATCTCCAGGAGATGGGGAATAAATAGTAATGGACAAAGCCCTGGAAGAAACAAGCTTCAATAATTATATACAGAAATATGGACAAGCTCATGTACAATTCAACAGAGTGACAATTTGTTCCCAAATTCGACTTCTTGTTTTATCCACACCTACTGTATATAAAGGGGAATTATTTTTGGAAATAGACTTTTTATATTTATATTTTATTTTCCATTATAATTAATAAGACACAAATCAATCAAGGGTGCAATCAGTACTACACATCTAAGGTTTATATTTCATATTAATCTCAACACCCATCTCCTAATAAACGTGGAGAGCAAAGTAACTACAGAAAACTCTCATAAGATATTGAGTCATTAATAAAAGCCCTTTTGTTCTTTTAGAATAATAGTAATATATTTTTGCCAAATTCTGAAAAAGCTTGGGACTATTCTTCATAGGGAAAGTGTTTTTTGCTTTCTATTTTAAATACACCAGGACAGTATTTTTAAATGGAGTTATTGAAGGTGGGTTAGGATGTTTTGAATTAATTTTGATAAGAGAACATATGGACAATATAGTATAAGATATCACAATAGATATTTTGTGACAAGGTGTTATCTCAACTAAGTATTATGGTGAAGAATGCTGTTAAGAGGACTTGAGAGTAATTCAGATCACTACGTTGCCTCCATGCAGCAGCACATACTGTACTAAGTTCAAATTCTTGATGCTTACTTAGTAGTCACTTGGTCTACACCTACACTATCAGTCAAAAGTTTTAGAACATCTCAGTTTTTTCGTTTTTTATGGAAATGCACACAGTTTATTGTCTTAATGTTTCATGAAATCAAGGCATACTGTATAACAAATAAACAAGGGCAAGCAAAAAAGTAAGTCAAGGAGTCATTACATTTACACAATTTTATTCATATTTTTGATTTTTTCCATGTTGTATAAAATGCATTATTCAGGTACACTTTAGCTCACCTATTCCTCATATTTTCTTTATGACAGACTATTATTAATAGCTTATTTCTAATGGTTCATTCATGTCGTATTATTTTAGTCTTTAATCAAAACATATTCATGTTTGGAAGAAGTGTTTTCAAGACTTCCTCCACAACTTTAGGGGAAATAAACATATGAATGTAACTCCTACTCTTGGCTTTCCATGTAGCTGAATGTATTAACCCATACTGGATATCTGAGAATTGCAGTCTCTGCTTAATGCTACTAAACACATCTCTCTTCTCATTAGTTATGCCAGATAATTCTTGAAAAATATACAGTAGACCCCCGCAAAGTCACGCTTCAGAGTTCACGGCCTCAGTCATTCACGGATATTTCCTTACAACCTATCTAATAATTGTTAGCGGAAACCGCAAATATCCTCCGCAATTTTTATGGCCCAGCAGCCCCTGCAGTGGCTCTGATTGGTCTTCTGCTGAGGGTGCTATAGTTGTTGGGGTCAAAGGATGTCAGCGCGGCTTTTAAAAAGGGGGCCAGTGACCAAAAGCAAAAAAAGTTTTTGTAATTTGTGTTTCAAGTTCCTGTCTGTCTGCCTTCTGTTGGGTTACCTGTACTTATCCTGTACTTAGTGTTGGGCAATAATTACATTTTTTAATCGCGATTAATTGCATGATTGTCACAGACAATCACAGCAATCACATTGTTATGCACAAAATTAAATAATGAACTCAAAAGCAGTGTATTGCATGTATTTGGTTTGTAAACACTTTAAACAAATAAGGTGCTTTTTAACAGCAGTATTCCCATTACATAGTAGCAGTTAAAATATTTCTTGTAAATCTCAACTTAAACATTAATATAATCAAATCAAATATAAAATCAAAGCTATTTGCCACTGCCAGGGCATTAACGTTTTATCTAGTTTGTTATAGAAAAACAACCTTCAGAGTCCAGAGCCACGATCACAACATTATAACAGGCACCTTCCGAGCAACAGCAAGTTAACATTTCTAAGTCTGTTTTCTTTTTATCTGAACAGATACCAGCAGAAACATGTTATATATAAATATGATCCAAAATATACAGTAGTTTGCAAAAGTGTTGAATCCCCTTGAGAGTCATCATAATTTTCTGCATAACATATTTTACATATTTACACATATTTATTCATTCAGTATTTTTAATGTAAACTCCTATGCTGTTACAATACATTTCCAAAATAAACCATGTTCTTTAGATATTTAACTGAGGTAGAAAAGCTCAAAAAATAGTGACTGCATAACATTAACCACATGTTTGTATCACATGTTTACTTTATATAAGTGCTGAACAAAAACAACTAAAAAATACACTTAGTAAACTACACTTTCAAAAATTAACCCCAAAGGATGCATAAAGTGTAGGAAAAAAATTGGGTTGGCAGCCAGTTGTCTGTTATAAATTCAGACAATGGCTGTTAAATTGGCAAGTAACACTTTTAAATGAAAATAAAGTGGTCAAGACTTACTACAAATGTACTGAATACAGCCACATGCACTGGAAAAGGTATGGTCTTCTACAGGAAGCTCTCCCTGTCAATTAAAAAAAAATTGTCAAGTAATCAAGTAAAAATTTTAAAACTAATATATGTAAAGTGTAATTTATGTAAATATAAATGTTTTATTAAAAACACTATTTGCAGAATTCTGAAAAATCTTAATATATGGATGTTCATTTCACAAAATTCTCTTATAGTCCTGTTTAGTAATATAGCCTGTCCTGGCATCATAGGGTGTAAAGGCAGGATACAGCTCTACACAGTCTCATACACATCCAGTTTAGATAACACAACACACGCATATCTTTGGGAGTGTGGCATCAAAACTGGATTAAAAGACACTCAGTCACAGAGTAAATGTAAAAACTGAAACAGACAATAAAGATCAGATCGAACCCAGGATATTGGCTATGTGGATTAAATCGATTTAAGAATAGAAAGTTATGACATGCTTATAATGCACCAAGAACTTCACATACATTTTACAGATTACCTAAATATTAAGTGTGAATTCTTATTTATAGGAAGATGCACAGTTCCTACAAATGAAAGCACTGCCATTAATGAGGATGTATTAGTACACAGCCTTGGGCTAAAATATCTGACTGTGACTGTATTCCCAAGCACTATTTAAATAGAATTGAGAAAATGGATTCTTAGGAAGAGCATACAGGAGACAGAATAAATTAATGAATTCAAGTAGATTAAATTAACAAATAAAATTAAAACATTCATCCTCACACTTATTAAATTGGAATGGAAATAAGAAGCATAACTAAGCTAAGGTTTCAGTTATAGGAATTAATCATAATGTAAAGCATTACTAGATGATAAACAACACCCTTATTCCAAAAGAACTGATTTGGACTCTTCTGTTTTATAGAGATACATTTAAATCGCTATGTCCTATAATTTAACAAATCCATCACAAAAATGTTATTTTCAACACTTCAAATATATTATTTAATACCAATATACAAAATAAATAAATACTTACTAACTGGCATAATTGTGTTAAATTATTTTGACAGTTGCATTCTGCAGGGAAGAAAATTAATATTTAAATTATGTTACACACAAAAGTCAATCAAGCAAAAAATGGTCAAGGCCATACCTGACAGTTTTCATTATACCTGACAACATTCTTATAGTGGATTGAAAGAATATTACAGTATTCTGAAAGAGGATCTTACTGTGTTTAGAAAATGATTTGAATGATTTCACATAACATTATGTGACATTGCTAAACCCAATCCAATTCAGAGTCATGGGAGACTGCAGCCTATCTTGGCAACATTTTTTTCAAGGCTTGAAACAACCCAGGACAGGTGTCCGTCCATCACAGGGCTCACTTGTGCACACAAGCACACTCATACTAGGCCAGTTTGGAATATTTTAACCTATGTATCTTTGCTGATGAGTCAGGATAATACATGGACAAAGTCCAGACATGGGATTCAATAACTGGGCACTGGGTCCATGATCCATGGCTTTTTCCCCTTTAGGGTTTTTCCCATTTTGAGTAATTAGGCTTCTCTAATTTTAGGTTTTCTGAAGAGTTCTTAGTAGCTAGTAATCTTTGTTTCCCCCCATTTTTCTTTCCTACAGGAATCTACAGGAAAGATTGTCAGAAAACAAGAATGGGTACATTTGAAAAATAAAAAACATACAGTAACACTTGAGAAACACTTCTTGATTTTAGGGAGAGGCATCATCCCACCACAGGTGATGTCAGATTTTGTTTCATAATTGTCTTGAACATTGTGGGAGAAATACTATTTCACATTGAGCTGTCTAGGCTGGTAGAAAACTGTTTGTTATATAAACAGACTTTCATCTAGGTTAAGGGGGACTGAGATGGACACACATCGGGTGAAAGGATGTCATTGCTGTAGTTTGAGTAAAGCATGTCTGAAGGTAAAGACTGTCCACAAATCATTAAATGCTCCTCATCTATAGAGCTGGTTGCTATAGATTATTATTGGCTTCCATAGATGCAACATGATATTCATTGATAATTATTAATATATTTTGCAGACATTCTTGTGTTGTGCCTACTCATGATTAGTCTGCTTGTACAAGCAAACAACCTACAAATGAATTAGTGATTCGGCACTTTATTTGTCCTAAGCTCCTTTTGTCTGATCAGGATGCAGGTGTTCAATCTGTTATTGTGAAACACATGTTTGCTATGTTTGGATACTTTAACTGTCTTGACTATGGATTTATCATTCACAAGGTAACAGACCTTAAAGAAAGTTTTAATCAGGTACTGTTCCATTTGTTTGGGGGATTCAAAGACACAAAAATGGAATTGGGAGTTGTATAATTCAGGGAATTTATACTGTATAACAGTACTGTCCATAATAGCACTGGGAATACACTGCTATGTTTTATGCTTTGTATCTTATAGAAACAGTAATGTCTTAGGATGGGATTCTTTGTAAGTGTTTTATTTGCTCCTGAAGTGGTTACTAAATGCCTAATGAAAATAACACCAGGGTCTATTCTTTTTTCATTTTAAGGCTAATCTGTCTGATCAAGTAAATTTTACACAAGGAAAAAGTCACCCAAGTGTTTGAGGGTTTTTTTTAACTCTTGATTTCTTTTATTTTCTTCATTAGTGTGATTTGCAATTCTAAACATTAGTTTGCTTTTATGTTGTACAAAAGTTTTGTCCTCGTAGATAGGTGATGATTATGTTAACTAATTAATAAAGAACACAGCAGTGGTGAGTCAAGAACTGATAAAAGTTAACTTTTTTTTGTGAAGTGCACTATGTAACAATAAGACAAACATGAGGTAAGTAATTTAGAGGATTATAAAGAGAGCTTGGTCTGGATTTATCTTCAACACTGATAAAGTAAAAGCATAAACTTTACAATGGAGACATAGCAGTACAATATACTTGCAAAATATGCACTTTTAAAGTTGCGTTAAGGTGTCATAAATTTGTCCAAATAAGATTTTTTTGGTATAACTTGTTGAAATTATTTCTCCATCTCTCTATTTTGAACATCTTACAGTTATGTACTGGATTATTAGGAAAAATCACTAACATTTTCAAATTAAAATGGTAACATTATATGTAGTATTACAGTGGAGTGAACCCCACTCTAGTACTAGTTTCTGTCTTGTACATGATGTTGCCAGAAATGGGTCCAGTGGGTATGAATTTTAATTAATGGATATTATATAAATAAATTCATCAACAAAGTTAAAACAATCCATCAAAAAATCAGATACATACAAAATTACAAACATGTAATAGTCAAAGTAATCTATAAATCACCAGTCAAAAACATAGTGAATGTTATTTAACATTAAAACTGCTACAAAAATTGTCATTGTAAGTATACTGTAAATAGGAAGACTACTTTTGACCCCAGATGCTGTTTATAGATTTGTAAAGGTAAAAAAACAAGATGCAATATTTTAAACAAATATACTGTAGACATACTGTACAGTATATGGTTGAGACAGCAGTCAGACACCCCATATTTATTACTTAATTTTTTTACTAGTGTAATAAATATATCATGCATCTGGTCCAGAGCTAAAAAAAAACAGAAGAGTTTGAACTACTGCACCCATCTCAAGTAGTTCTGGTAAATTAAGCTAAAAAGACTACAATATGCAAGCTTTCGAGGCAACTCACATCTTGCCTGAAGAAGGGGCCTGAGTTGCCTCAAAAGCTTACATATTGTAGTCTTTTTAGTTAGCCAATAAAAGGTGTCATTTTGCTTGCCTTTTCACTAATACATCTCAAAATGTTATTTCCTAAGCAAATAAATGTAAATATCTAACCTTTAGGTTTATTTTTTTAAGTTTTAGGAACATTTATGCCAATATTATATAAAATAAATATTTTTTAAATCTAATGGAATAATGACTGAATAGATTATCATAATTTCTATTCTACTGTATGTGGAACAATGAGCACAGAAATACCTAGAGTGATGCGAGGAGAATTATTATTTACAAAGTGTTAAACGTCTAATTCAAAAATACAAACATGTTTACACTGTTACCTTTACACCATCCAGTGCCAAAAAATGTGAAAATGTTTGTTATGAGATACATTGTATAACACTGAATCACAGTGGATGTAATTTGGCTTTTTTGACATTGATCAAAAGGGGAAGACTCTTTAATGCCAAAGTGAAAACTGATCTTTACAAAGTGATCCAGATTAATTATAAATATAAAACACAATATAATTGATCACATAAGTATTCCTCCCCATTCAAGTCATTATTAGTAGAAACCCCTTTGGCAGCCATGAGAGACTTGAACCTGTGTGCATAGGTCTCTATCAGGTTTGCTCTATAATTTTCATCCATTCTTCTTTACAAAACTGCTCATCCCTGTCAGGTTGCATGGAGATCATGAATGAATCACTTTTTTCTCAAGTCTAGCCACAAATTGGATTGAGATTTGGACTCCTACACTGCCATTTCAAAACTTGTTTTTTCAGCCATTCCCATGTAGCTTTGTCTTTATGCTTGTCATCTTTGTCTTGCTGGAAAACAAATCTTCTTCCATGATGCAGTCAGGGTTTACTTCAGAATTTCCCTGTATTTGCTGCATTGATTTTACCCTCTTTCAGCTGACTGTAGATATTCCCATATGATTTCTGGCAAACTCTAGTCGAGATTTTTGTGAGTTTAACAGTGGCATTTTTTTGCCACTCTCCCATAAAATGGGTGGAGCACTTGGGTGATAACTTTACTGTAGCTTGCAGCTATGTTACATCGCTAGGCAGCCTCTCTCACTAATCTTCTTCTGGTTTTTGTGGGTAGCCTGTTCTGTGAGCAGGAGGCAGTGGAACCATTTAATAAAACCACCATTTTACAGAGTTACATGAAGTGTTCTTTTGTCTTCAGTGTGTGAATAATTATGTGAATAACTACAACGTATTTTGTGTTATATATATATATAATTAATTTAGACCTCTTTACACATATGTGTTTTCACTTTGATGTTAAAGAGCCTTCTGATGAGTGTCAAATAAGACACTTTACATCCAATGTGATTCAATGCTGTATTACAATAAAATGTGAACAATTCCTGTGGATATTTTTTATGGGCACTGTAAAATACCTATCATTGCTAAATAAACCACTAAGAAACAGGATGGTTACCACAGTGCCACTCTGGACAGCATTGCCCTGGTACAGTCTTCCGAATTAAATTCATTCCAGGTGAGCATTCATTTTGATGGATATGACACAGGGTCTCATCACAGACTAAAAAAAAAAAGAAAATAGGTACGAATAAATATTCCAATTGGTTTTGATAAATTAATGAAAAAAATGTAATTTGTTCATTTACATATCCGTTATCTACTATTGCTTTTAGCTAAAGACATGAAGACATTCCTAAATTGTCCCTACTGTGTGCTTGTGTGTGCCCTGTGGTGGGCTGGCGCCCTGCCCGGGGTTTGTTCCTTCCTTGCGCCCTGTGTTGGCTAGGATTGGCTCTAGCACACCCCCGTGACCCTGTGTTAGGATATAGCGGGTTGGACAATGACTGACTGACTAACATGAAGACATTCAATGTACAATATTTGCATTAATAGAGGATATCTCTTTGTGACCTGTTTGACTTGAGGAAGTAACATGCTGGACCTGCTGTATTCAAATGTTAATGATGCTTATAAATGTAAACTACTTACTAACTAACTTACAAAGCTAAAAGAGAAAACAAACACTCAGAATAAAATTAAATATGTATGGAATAGATTGAGTATAATTACTGAACTTGAGCAATCTGAAGCTCAGGGGCTAGAAGGGGATATGGACAAAGCTAATGCCTTGAACCTGTTTTTTAATAGATTTTCCCTCCCACCTTCTTCCATTGACCAGTCCCCCACACCATCACAACATCATCAACAACTCATACCATGTCATCTGGAATGGCCAGTGATAAGTCCACCTCTGACCGTCAGTGTGGAATGTACTTAAGACAACAGAGGAACCTACACACTGGAAAAGCTGCAGGACCAGACGGAGACAGTCCTCAAGTTCTTAAGTTCTGTGCTGACCAACTTTGTGATGTCCTCTGTCACCTGCTCAGTCTGTCTATAAGGCATCAGAAAGTGCTGCTACTGTGGAAAATAACCTGCATTGTTCCTGTTCCAAAGAAGGTAGACACCTCTTCAACTAATGGCTACAGACCAGTGGCACTTACGTCTCACAACCTGAAGACATTTGAGAGACTGGTTCTGGACTATTATGAGTTCTCTTGTGGTAGACCAGGTGGACCTAGTGCAGTTTGCCTTTTGGACAAAGATTGGAGTGGATTGGAAATAGAGTTGTCTATCTGCTGCAAAAGGCTTACTCTCACTTGGACAAAGCTGGCAGCACTGTGAGGATTTTTTTTTTTGGATTTCTCAAGTGCCTTCAATACCATCCAGCCATCCCTGTTAAGGGGATAAACAGTAATACATCTGCATAATGCCTCACAGGGACTGTGAGTCATAGGTTTTCTTTCTTTTTAATTTTTCTTCCTTTATAGTCCAGACCCAAGTGTGTATATATACTGTATTTATTTATGTACTTATCTACATATTTACTGCATGTATTTATTTATTTAAAGAGATTCTGTGAAAAGCCAAATTTCCCCCTGTGGACAAATAAAGTTCTATCTATCTATCTGTCTATCTATTGTCATAGGAGGCTAGGGGTCAGACCCAGCCGGGATGCCTGGAAGGACCGGGAGGTGGTCTATACGTCCCCCGAGCCACGACGGGGCAACAGCCCTGGATGTTGTGGGGACCACGGGAAAGGAGCAAGGAGGCTCAAGCCCAATGGAGCCCGTGGCCACCACCAGGGGTGTCCCGAGCGTCGTGGAGCACGGGAGATCGACACTTCCGCCACACCAGGAAGTGCTGCCAGAAGAGTGCCATCAGGCACCTGGAGCATATCCGGGTGGGAATAAAAGGGGCCGCCTCCCTCCATTCAATGGCTGGAGTCGGGTGGAAGACGACAGAGCTTGGAGGAGAGGAGTGGGGGCACATCTGAAGAGAAAGGCATTGTGAGAGGCCTGGACTGAGGGTGTTTGGTACGGGGTACTGGGTTGTAATCCTAGTCACCCTCCAAACAATTATACTCTGTGAAATTTGTTTCCCTTAATGTTTGCCCATAATCTGCTATTCACAAATTTAGTATATAATGACATGATCTTTGTTCATAGTACATATGCATGTTAAACGAATCTTGTTTTAACGAAATGTAAACATTTTTTGACCATACATGGCCACCGAAGACAATAATGTGATGGTTTAAAAATACTTAATGGTGCTCCTACACTTTCTTGGGAGTCTTGGGAACCCTGCAACAGGTTGTCTCAAAGAGAGAGACAGTCTGTACCAAAATTTCCGAGCTTGTAGGCATGACATCATGCACATACTGTAGTTGAATTCTGAGTCATTGTTCCACCGAGCATTTCAGTTTATTCTGAAAGAAAAATTTTAAATCCTGGAAAAAGTTGATTCTTAAAGAAAAATAACATCGCCAAAGCATTTTGGCCTTCATCTTTATCTAATGACTCATTTTCATTCTGTATTATCATACCTGTATTTCTATATAAAATCTCTTCTTGAAATAAAATATTTTTTGCAGTTTAAAGAAGCTGTTTTATTTATTCAGGCACTGTCAAGCTTGTGTCACCGAGTTGCACAAGGGAAAGGAAGATGAGCCCAGGTTTTCAAGGTACTTTATTACTGTATAGAGAAGGCAGGTACTGACTCAAGACTTCATTCGAAATAGTATCTGTTAGGAGCCACAGCACAGACGATTGTCCTGCTTTAGCTCCCATCTTCAGATTAGAACACCAGTGGCTTCGAATCACCATTGTGGCAGACAAGGTCTGGATAAGAGAGATCAGGAGATTGTGAGGAAGAGCAGATCTAAGTCCAGTGTTAAGTGTTAGATATTGTGTGACAAGCATCGTACAAGGTAATCCTGATCCTGCAGAGGACATGTTAAGTGTTAGATATTGTGTGACAAGCATGGTACAAGGTAATCCTGATCCTGCAGAGGACAACCAATTGCTTTGCCCTTGGTTTACTGTTTATCAGACACAGCAGAGCAGCTATGAAGCTGTCCTTGCCGCTGCCGTTAGACATGGCAAATCACCAGTGGCCCCAGTTAAAATACTACAGTGGAACCTTGCGAGCATAATTCGTTCCGGAAACGTGCTCGCAGTTCAAAGCACTCGTATATCAAAGTTAATTTCCCCATATGAAATAATGGAGACTCAGATGATTCGTTCCACAACCCAAAACTATTCTTATAAAAATGTTTATTACAAAATATAAAGTAAAAATACATAAAACAAATTAACCTGCACTTTATCTTAAAAAAGAATCATGGCTGGTGTGAGTGAGTTTCTAAACTCTTGTGGGATTCCACCCAACGGGACGACACGCGGAAGAGTGTCCCAAAGCAATCGCAGTCTCCCAGCGCTGTAGCAGCTCGCCGTATAAGCATTTCCAAAAATAATCTCCGACATGCAGACGGAGAATAGGAGACGATTGCCCTCAAGAGAAGAGAGAGAGAGAGACGCGCGAACGAGAGAGATTAGGAGAGAGAGACGCGAGCGAGAGACATAAGGAAAGAGAGAGAGACACGCGTGTGAGTGAGAGAGATAAGGAGAGAGAGCGAGACACACGCGTGTGAGTGAGAGAGATAAGGAGAGAGAGAGAGAGAGAGAGACACGCGTGCACAAGCGAGAGAGATAAGGAGAGAGACGCGCGAGAGAGAGAAGAACCATCAGCTCAGTTGTGATCACATGACGCTCAGCAGACAAAGTGTATCCATACTACTCATATTGCAAGACTTCACTTTTTTATCAAGTCAAAATTTATTAAAAAATTTAGCTCATCTTGCAAAACACTCGTAAACCAAGTTACTCGCAAACCGAGGTTCCACTGTATATGTATTTTCCTCATATTTGTTATAACAAAATTGCAGTTATAGCTAAATATTTCTATGGTTCTGTGAGTTTCGGTATAATGGGATTCCACCTGTATTTGTTTTTAATTCCACACCACTCCATACACTCTCAGTACAGCATGTATTCCAGTTCTCAGGTTCTATTAAATTGATATTGCTTCTATTAAACAACATTGTAATTGGTCTCTTGGAACTGGTTAAGTTCCTGTTGGCCTAAATTTTTGTTGTTGCTATATGCAAACAAATTCTTGACATCTGTTCTAGAGCTACAACAACTAATAACATTATTGATAATACAGTAATCCCTCGCTATATCGCGCTTCGACTTTCGCGGTTTCACTCTATCGCGGATTTTAAATGTAAGCACATCTAAATATATATCACAGATTTTTCGGTGGTTCGCGGATTTCTGTAGACAATGGGTTTTTTAATTTATGCTACACGCTTCCTCAGTTTGATTGCCCAGTTGATTTCATACAAGGGACACTATTGACGGATGGCTTAGAAGCTACCCAATCAGAGCATGTATTACATATTAACTAAAACTCCTCAATGCTATAAGATATGCATCCCGCGCGGAGCTTGATTGTTTGCTTGTCTCTGCCTCTCTGTCACCCTCTCTGACGTTCTCTGCGCCTGACGGAGGGGCTTTTTGCACAGAGGCTGTTTGCTTAAAAGATACTGACGCTCCTCTAAAAAAATGCCGCTCTATTGCGGTGCTCGGCATATTTAAAAACACAAAAGCACACGTATTGATTTTTTGATTGTTGCTTTAATCTCGCTCTCTTTCTCTGACGTTCTCTGCGCCTGACGGAGGAGATGTGAGCAGAGGGGCTGTTTGCACAGAGGCTGTTTGCTTAGAAGATACTGACGCTCCTCTAAAAAATGCCGCGGCAAACTTAAAAACACAAGTATTGATTTTTTGATTGTTTGCTTTTCTTTGCGAGCGCACTCTCTCTCTGAAATTCTCTGCTCCTGAAGAGAAGAAGATATATTTGCATTCTTTTAATTGTGAGAAAGAACTGTCATCTCTGTCTTGTCATGGAGGACAGTTTAAACTTTTGACTAAAGGGTGTTATTTCATGTGTAGAGGGCTCTAATAATGTTAACAGTGTGGGAGAGTTTATAAGGGCTTAAAATATATAAAAATAACTACACAAACATATGGTTTCTACTTCGCGGATTTTCGTCTATCGCAGGGGGTTCTGGAACGCAACCCCTGCGACCGAGGAGGGATTACTGTAATCGATTATTTAAAACATTGGCAACTATCACTTTCATCGATTAGTTAATTACGTCATTAGGCTGAGTACGTTGTGCCACACAATTCCATCACTACTTCCTGCAGTTGTGAAATTATTTGAAAAAAGGCAAATGGTAAGCAAGTGGCAGAAAAGATACAATATCACAACCGAGAAGCAAAAATATTTCAACAGGACACGTATGGTTACAGGCTCTGTGGAGGAGGAAGACTCGCCTTCATCCCAGTGAGCTGAATGTTAGTGCAGCATTATGTGATACAGATTGTGAAGTGGGAGTCCCTGTCTTGCACCCCAAAACATAGACTCAGTACTTTAGCAAAACCAGCTTTATTCCGGTTGAAAACAGGAACAGCATGGTTATTTATTGTACCGGGATCTACTACTATCCTATACACAAACACAGCAATCAGGCAGGGTCATGGCCAAGTAATACTGTTCCCTGCATTTATAATGTTCCTTGCATCACCCATCGATGGCAGGCACTCATGGCGCAAACGTGCGATCAGCTCGGACTTGCTTTTGCTGCGACCTGCTGCAGTGCTGGGAGCCTGCGGTTGCCCCGGCAACTAATAGGTTGTCTTCCACAGATGCGGCATTCGCACTTCAGGACGCTCTTCAACGTGTCGTCCCGTTGGGGCGAATCCCAAAAGAGTTTAGAAACCTTACAAGATATATGATGCAGTGTTTGATTGGCTAGGCATAAGGACATGACTTTTAGTTTGAAGTGAGGAATAATTTGAGTCATTGATTAATTTGAGCCCCTACAATGCAAATAAAACACTACCATATCGGTCAAACTTTTATGATAAGTGACTAAAATATATGTCATTAGCCACTAGTAAATGTTCAAAATTTCACTTGCCGTTTTTTTTTTTTTGTTGTTGTTTGACGCAATCATTCTGCCAAATTATGGTGCTGCATTACAAGCTTGCATTCACGTGTAATGTTAGCATGTATGCTTACAAAAATGGTTACAAAGAAACTTAAGTCCCTGTCTTGGCAGAAAACTTTTTCTTTTTTCAGTCTTACGTGCAATGGAACTCAAATACTCAGTGAGAGTGCAGCGATGAATCCCACACCACACCATCCACAACTGAAAGGCATATCACTCATTCCAAGTAAAAAGGCAGGAGTGGGGTGGAAAAGTAACAGTTCCAGACTAGTTGGCTATCGAACTTCATATGGCTTTTATACAATCTAGAGGAAGACGTGATAATGTGCAAGTGTTGCTGCAGCAAGCCTAGTTTACCCAGTAAAACAGATTTTTTGTAAGGGTCACAGTTTTAAAACATGAAAATCTAACAGCACACTCCCGACATTAAATGACATGTGGCATGTGCCAATGAATCTGTGGTGGTAACTTGTTTCCAGACACAAAATGATGAACGATGATGTGAAAAGATATGATCTTTCAGTTAAAATATACTCCGCATATTACATAGCAAATAAGGGAAGAACTAAGTTTCACACAAATGAAACCACTTGCTTTGGTGTTAAAGGAAAATAGTCTGAGCATTTCCTCAACAAATGACAACTAATTTAAAACATTACTTCAGACTTTTAAAAATAAATAAATATTAAACTACTAAAAAGGGTGCAACAGATTATTTAGTGGTTGAATATTGTGGTGGTCAGATATTTAATGATGGTTTACTAGTAATTTGTTTCTTTCACAGTAAATGAATGAAAAAATCTTTACTTTAAATACATGTTGAATTTTGAAGTGGGTTTAGTGTGATTCTGAATATATATATTGTGTATGTGTTCATAAGCTAAACTGATAGTTTAGTTTATTGAAAACTGTTGTTTTCATGTTTCTTGTTTTCAAGAAAAGTGTGTGTGTGTGTATTTACTGCACAACTACAGCCAGAAGTGCTAAGTATTTTATTTATATTTATTACTGTTTATTTTCAATGTACAGTATTGTAAATGTTATACAGGGTGAGCCAAAAAGAAGTACCACATTTCACACGCAAAAAATGCTAAAAGATAAAATAAATTTCATTATGATGCAAGAAAGGGCATACAAAATTGTTTGTTTTCACTGTGTTTTAAAAATAATGTCTTCAAAGTGGTGGCCATCATTAGTGATACACTCTTCGAGACAATTTCAGAATGCTCACTTATTCAGCCATTTCAAGGTGGAATAGCAATGATTTCATGTCAGATAGTGTCCTTGAGGGCTTCAAGATTTTGAGGTCAGTGTTTGTATATGCCTGATTTGAGATAGCCACACAAGAAATTGCATGGAGCAAGATCAGGCGAAGGTGAAGGCCACCCGACATCGCCACGCAGGAAAATCAGCTTCCCCGGAAACATCTCCCACAAAACTTCCATGGATCTCCATGCTGTATGAGTTCTTGCTCCATCCTATTGAAATCAGGCATCCACCACATCCATTTCTCCCAGTAGGGACAGCAAAAAGTTCTCTAGCATTTCAATGTAATGTTCTGAAGTGACAGTGACCATTGCTTCCCCTCTCCTTAAAAAAGTAAGGGCCTACAATGCCAATTTCTGCAATAGCGCACTAAACTGCAACACACTCACTGTGCTGGTGTCTGTGATGAAGTTCACAAGGGTTAGTTTCACCCCAATAGCGAAGGTTTTGCTTATTTACGCAACAATTCAAATGGAAATGTGCCTCATCGTTGCAAATGACGATGGCATCTCGATGAACGGTTTGCAGAATGTTCACACACAACTCTCCACGGCTCTCTCAGTTTTCCTCAGTCAGTTCATGCACTACCAGAATTTTGTATGGATGAAAATTAAGGTCTTCATACAAAATCCTCCTCAAAGACATGTTGGAAATGCCTAAGGTATAAGCGTGTTAATGTACTGAACATCTAGGAGACTGCAAAATTGATGCCCTTACAGCTTGGATGTTTATAGGCATTCATATAGTCTGAGGATGGCCTGGAGGTTTTCTGTTCAGTGTTGTACATGTCTGACTAAATTTAGCCACCCACTGAAGGACTATTTTTCTGATTTGGTATGTCACCTTTAGGACGAAGGCTGAATTGCGTTCGGAAGTTGTGATGATTCATTTTTTGTGAAGAATGCTTTAACAGCGAAAGCACGGTGCACGCCAGACCAAAACATGTTGTCGAATTAAAACTACAAGGGATCACCTATCAAAGGACCCCCTAACCCAACCCACTCGGCTGCCTCAACCTCGTGCAATGGCCTTGAGAGGTGTGGTACTTCATTGTGGCTCACCGTGTGTAAAACATATATTTTGTTTAAAATATCTACAAGTCGTTAATTTAAAAAATACATTCTAATGCTTATTTGGTGAAAAGTTCCATTTCATGAATTTTCTGTTTAATTTCAAATGAATTTTTTACAGTCCAACTAATCAATTAATCAACAAAATAATCTCCAGATTAATTGATTATCAAAATAATTGTTTGTTGCAGCCCTGATCTGTTCATTCGATTTCAGTACTGTCCATAATATTTTGCAAAATTCCTCATTGCATAAAAGCTAGCATATGCTAAGACCAATTTCAGTCTGGTTTTATCGCCTTTCATTGCTGCTTTGGCAATGATCATGCTATTTTCCCAAAACAAAAGAAATGTTTTGTTGAACTGACTGATATCTTCTACTCTTGTATTTGTACCTGCATCTTTCAGTCTTTATTGGACATCTGACTCTCCCACTTATTTCCCTACATTTCAATATTTAAATACTCTAATTGAGACACCTGATTGATCAGCAAAACCTTAATGTTTTATCTGAATATTGATTAGACTCATCTCTTTCTATTTCAATCATGAGGGAGTTAATGTTTCAATATCAGTTCTTTGATGTCTTGAAGAGTTTTAGCTTGTAATGTTATTGCTTTAAAAGTTGTCTGCAATACTTCTCAGTCTCACTCAGCAATAGTTCTGTCACTTTTAACTTTTACTTAAATGATCGACGTGCAGCGCGACAAGCAGAACATGCAGCTCAGCAGCAAAAAGACAGCAGCTGATCCGTCCGCATCTCCTTAGCTTGCGTTCAGCCCCACTCCTCCTTCACTATGTGAGCGGCAGAGACGCAAAGTGGCAGGTGCTTAGCAAGGCCCAAATGGGGGGTTAAGTGAGCTTTGCAATGATCGACGCGCAGCACGAGAAGCAGAACATGCAGCACGGCAGGAGAAGCAAGCAGGTAATCCGTCCGCAGCTGGAGTTCAGCCACCCCATTCACAACGTGAGCGGCAGGAATTCGAAAGTGGCTGGTGTGTGGCGTGCCCTGGGTTAGGGGGGAGGGGGTGGGCAAAGCCCCCTAGTATATATATATATATATATATAAATATAGATTATTTCTCACCTCCTAGGATTGTGACCTTGATGTAATATGGCATTGTGAGCCTCAATAATCATTAGAACTATGCTGTATGGTGATGTGGGTGAATTTTTGACTGTTTTTCAAACAACTATTCAGAATATCGAACCTGTTTAGAGACTGGGTTTGGTGCTCAAGTGAGTAACATTTCCTGAATCTGTAGTCCTACTTGGGAGGATTAAACAATAAACTGTAGGAGAATAAAGGAACTCTGTGTGTTACGGGTTGGAACAGCTTGCTTCATATAAACCTGAGTGGCAAATTATTGTTGAATTTCTATTCTCGCTAAGGATTCTCCATAACACCATGTTAGAACACAATGCTCATAAATGTAAATGATACCAGAATACAGTAGGTCCAGATCAGGAGACTTTATACTAATGCAAGTCATTGTGAAATTCTTAGGACACACTGGAGGACCCAGTCAAGTTGAAGAAAGAGGCTTTGCACGTAAAGTTAGCAGGACAGTTTCTAGATGCAACTGAGGACTAACAGCAGCAGCAGCTACAGGAGTGCTGTTGTCTGGGTGGGTTCTGGTAAAGTTTTTCAGAATGACTTTTAGATGGATTCAAAAGGGTTTTGACAGGCCATTTGACAACTCAGGAGGGATAGAGAAATATAACATCAACTTGTTATATTGTCTACTGGTAGAAGAAATACTTTAAGGAACTCCTGAACCCAGTATATATGCCCTCCTCAAAGGAGGTAATGTTAGAAACAATTGATGGGTTTGGGTGCAACTGTGGCTAAAATTGCTGTGGTGATTAAAAAGCATTGTAGTAGCAAGACCAAACAGGTAGAACATATCTTACTAGAAGTATTGAGAACACTGCATATTTTAGGGATGTTTTCGCTAACACACCTCTTTAGTGTTGCATTGAAGGAGAGAACAGTGCCTCAGGTAGTCAAAATTTTTAAAAAGACAAACAAGAAATTGTGTTCTAAAATGCGGAACAGTGGACTCGTCAACTACGCTGGACAAAAGTTCTTAAGGAGAGTATAATGTAGGTATAGGCATAGAAGAAGAAGATTGGGCCACACTTCAGAAGAAAAAAAGGCAGATACTCAAATTAACAAGGTCTTTACAGAAATATCTTGAGAGATATTATGAGAAGGGCATAACATATGTGTGTTGATCTCTGTTCTTACCACAGTGGTACTGAGGACAACATTGTTGGGTTGTGTTCAGATCCACAGCCAAAATTTCTCCCTCGTTACATACAGGAATGGGATCAATACAAGACTCACAAACTAGAAAAAAGTAAAAATCAGGCAAAAAAATGTAAATATTTTAATTAACCTTGACTTCCATAGAAGAAAGTGGAAAAGAAAATAACATTTTTAACAAATTAATATAAATATCATTTTAAGTATGGTATCCCTTCCTCGTGTCTTCACAGAAATTGAAGCAAGAGCTCAGATTGAAATAATTTTGAAATAGGCTTGCCTTTGCTAATATCATGCACTATTAGTTTATAATACTATATTACATTGGATTTTTACTAGAAGCCACCGTCTATCCTGGCAACATCTGGTGGAGTTCAGGAAACAGTCCTAGATGGTATGACATAATATTACAGGGCACCCTTGTGCACAAATTAGTACTCAAACATGTACAACCAATTTAGAGTTAACAATTAACTTATGCATGCCTTTTTGACATGAAATGTAAAAGGAATACCTGACCAGTGTACAAAGTTCACAATGTGAACAGGCCAAAAATAAAACTCCCGTTCTTGAAGCTTTGCTCTCTTAATAGTGTTGATGTAAAATAAATTTATAAATATTAAATTAAAGTTTTAAACAGAAACATGTCATATAAACCGTCTGATGTAATTTAACAATATCTTCCACTGGAATCTTACCACATAGGTAGGAATAACAACATGACTTATCCTCTCGAACTTCCACCAAAAATTGGTCTTCTCTGCATTCCAAGGGCACAGAAGTGGGGCAGGCAAGGGAATCACATTCTGTGAAAAGAAATTCATAGTACATTTACAGTAGGTAAAGTTAATCTCTGATAGTTTTTCATGCGTTCAGTAAAGTCAGCCAGTGGAGATCTGATACTTTTCTATGTGAAGCAATCTTCACAGTATTTACTGATATCCTTGTTAATGTCTCAGTAAAAGTTTATTTTTGTCACAAAAAATCCCCTCCTTTTATAAACACCAGATTACACTGAAAATGTGTTTACAAGAATATGTGGCCGATTTGTTGGAAATTATATTCATATATCAAGTATCACGTAATTCTGTTTAAAAAAAAAGACCTTTCTGTTCAGTCCAGCAGCAATACTTTTAACCAGAACTGTTCAGACAGAATGACAAAGACGGCAAAAGGATTGTGAACTATACTTAACCCAATCTAGTGATTTGAGCCAACTGATATTAAGCAGCTATATTATCTAAGTACAGATCATTAGACAGTATTTTGATTGACTGTAATTCAGAGTGGTTTGGTTAAAGCAGGCATATTCTTATTATTTAACCTTCCCTGACTGCAAGTTTTTCTCTGTTTCTCCTGTTAAGAGTGAATATTTTTTCTAGATATTAACAAAAAATCTTTCAACTTTGCCCTGTTACTAACTGTGTGCCCTGCAATGAACTGTAACCTATTGCAGTCTGCAGAAACAAAGCCAAACAGACTTTGAAGAACTTGTACTGTAAACTCTACACTGAAAGTAGTTCTTTCTGGAACTGCAACAGGTGTCTAAAGTTTGATAGAGCTCATACCGTGCTGCTAATTCCTATCCTATTCCTATATGTTTATCAATAAGAATATATTAATGTACCTAAGATTTATCTCTTACACATTATAACATTTAAGGAAAACATAAAACTTATGTCCATGCAAAACTTGCACCTTATGTCAGAACATGCATCAAATGTCATGTCCAAATTCTTGAGTGGTCAACCATAATGTAAATTCTGAAGCACCTTTATATTTCTGTGTTGGTTTTTCCATACTGATTTTCTCCACACTTCCAAAATATGTGGCAGTTAGGCAAATGTATGCTTGTAAATTGTACCCGTACACACGGGTGTGTGGGTGTGTGAGGGAGTTTGCTGTGTCATGAACTGAAGATTTCTCTAAAGCTGAATTATTCAATTCTCCCAATGCTACACTACAAGCCTATTGCAGTAAAATTAATAGTACTGTGCTCACAGAATGGACAAATAATCTTAAATTATGTAAAAACAATTCTAGATTGCAATGAAGACCCACATAAAAGGTTTGATATAGTAAATTAAATGAAAATGACACAGAAATCTCAAATTACAGGAATTAACAATTGCAGTACTCCATTATTATCTGTTTTCTTAAATACACAAATTCCTGTTAACAACACTTTTCGCAAAATTCGCCTTTATTCTACACTTTCTCACGCTTGTTTTATTTCTTTTACTGTACGTATAGTTCGTGGATACAGCCGACCTGAATTGCATGGATTTGGCTTAATATTTACAGATTTTATGGACTCTACTTTGACTGGGAACAGCTGAGTCTGTGGATCGCGGGACGAGACCTACGAACATTTCTTTGTACCTGGCGATCTATGACCTCGGGATGATCTGTCTCCGTGATTATATTCGCTATGCTGATCTGCTCCCGATTCATTTTACAGTACTGTACGACTGGGATCTGATCTGATGCTCATACTAACCTGGCTTATGGCTCCGGGGCGATCACGCATGAAATTATCAAGCGTTACTGTTTGTGGCTGTATATTGGAACCTGCAAATCCTGCTACCTCCTCCTGCTATGCTTTCTGCTGCTTTGCTATCGCCGTTCATCTCATCTAATCCAAATGGTTCCGCTATGCTGTGCTGCTTCTCCACTGCTTTTCAGATAAGTATTGCCAAGTATCATGCTAAAATACTCTCATGACAAACTCCTTCTTATTAAACAGTTTGTCCAGAGCAAATGGTCTGATTGGAACATCCTAAAAGACGCCGGTATTTTGCAGCGCCCGAAATATATACATCGCGGGTCAGGTCGCCGCCACCGCCGGGTGCGAATGAAAAGACAACCGGCAGCATTTGCTCAGGAATAAGCATTCCTTCTCATGGCCCTGGAAATACAAGTGTCAGTGTGCCAAATTTACATTGTGTGGAAATAAACCCTGATCACAGCTCTGTGCAAAAAGATGCCTCATTAACTAACATTGCTCTGTTTAACTCAAGATCTCTTAATGGCAAAGCATTGGTGCTGTCAGAACTCATCACTGACACCAAACTTGATATACTGTGTTTAACGGAGACTTGGCAAAACCAAACGAATTGACGTCTCTCACGGAGGCGACTCCACCTGGTTTCACTTTCCATACAGAACCTCGCAGCTCTAGACAAGGAGGTGGGCTAGCGGTAATTATCAGAGCAGACTTAAATATCAAACGAATCCCAATTGACTGTCCACTGTCTTTTGAGTGCCTGGCTCTTAAACTAATAACGGAAACAGGTCCTGTCTCACTCATTGTTCTTTATCGTCCCCCAAAATACAATGCATCCTTCTTATCTGATCTGATTGAACTTTTAACCCACCTAAGCTCTTACTCTCAGAGAATTATCCTTCTTGGTGATTTCAACATCCATATTGACATTACTACATCTAAACTGAGAAATGAATTCCTATCCTTACTGGACTGTTTTGACTTGACACAACATGTTGATTTTCCCACCCACTCTGGTGGTCATATATTGGATCTGATCTGCACTTCTGGACTATCTGTTGCCAATATTTACAGCACTGATTTGGGACTCTCTGACCATAAAGCAGTATTTTCACTGTCTCACTGCCTTTACCTCCTCTTACCTGTAAACGACAAATTTCTTACAGAAACCTTAAAAATATCTGTCCCTCTATCCTTTCTGGATCCATTTCTGATCTTTTACTGTCTGCACCTATTCCGTCAACACTAGATAGTCTTGTTGACCACTATAACTCAGCCCTTCATTCAGCATTAGATAAAACAGCTCCTTTAAAACATAAGGAGGTTTCCTTTAAACGTTCAGCTCCTTGGTATAACTCAGAATTGCGATCTATGAAAGCAGCTGGCCGACGCCTTGAGAGAATGTCACGTAAGACTGGCCTCACTGTGCACATCCAGGCTTTCTCTGACCACCAAAGAGCTTACAGAGAAGCACTAACTGCTGCTAAGAACACCCACTATGGCAGAATAATAGAAAGTGGCCACGATAACCCAAGGGTTTTGTTTTCTGTAGTTAATAAACTACTCAACCTGCATCTGGCCCAACTACCTCTTCTACTGAAGTCTGTGAGGATTTCCTCCACTTTTTCCGTAACAAAATTAAAGATCTAAATAATTCAACTAACATAAATACATCATCTGTTTATATCTCTCCCTGTTTTCCCACTCCATCCAGCTCCTTCTCTAAGTTCTCACCAGTCACATCTGCGTTTGTTAATAACCTGCTTTGTAAGATGAGGCCGACTACTTGTGTACTGGACCCCATCCCCAGCACACTACTTAAATCCTGCCTTCATGCCATAATCCCGACTGTTACAACAATAATAAACTCATCCCTTGACACTGGCTCTGTGCGCTCACTTTTAAAATCGCTTCTGTAACCCCAATGTTAAAAAGTCTGGTCTTGATGCTGACAATCTTAACAATTTCCGCCTATTTCCCACTTACCTTTCCTGTCAAAAGCTCTTGAGCGTGTTGTAGCTTCCCAGCTCACCAATTACTTAACTCTAATAATTTGATGGAACCCTTTCAGTCTGGTTTCAGGGTGCAGCACAGCTGTGAAACTGCTCTGCTACGGGTAACCAATGATTTGCTTATGGCAGCAGACTCTGGACAAACCAGCATATTAATTCTGTTAGACCTCAGTGCAGCATTTGACACTGTCAGACATGACATTCTACTGTCCAGAATGGAGAACATGCTGGGTATCTCTGGCACTGCCCTCCAGTGGTTCAAGTCCTATCTGACTGATAGGCAAGAGTTTGTTAGTCTTGGCAACAGCAGATCCAGCTCAGCGCCAGTCACACAAGGAGTTCCTCAGGGCTCTGTCCTGGCCCTCTTCTCTTCTGTATTTATATGCTTCCCTTGGCCATATTATTCGTAGCTATGGACTGGGCTATCATTTTATGCAGACGATACTCAACTCTACTTCAATGTTAAAAGTGGAACTTCATCAGAGCTTTCTCAGCTCACAACCTGCCTTAGTGAAATTAAAACCTGGATGGAGCAGAACTCTTTAAAATTAAACTGCAACAAAACTGAACTCCTGCAAATTGGGACTAAAATGCAACTTAATAAAATGAGCTCCTTCCCAGTCCATCTTGGTGGTGATCTCATCAGACCTGCCTCTACTGCAAAGAATCTTGGTGTCATTTTTGATTCCTCCCTTTCTTACTCCCCACATAAATCACATTAAGAAACTTTCTTACTTTCACCTCCGTAACATATCCGTGTTCGCTCCTTCCTCTCCTTTTCTAATGCTGAGAAACTTGTCCATGCTTTTATCACATCCCGCATAGATTATTGTAACTCGCTGCTGGCAGGTGCCCCTTCTAATCTTATATCACAGCTCCAGCTTATTCAAAACTCAGCTGCAAGAGTCCTTACTCGAACCAGCAGCAGCGAGCACATCACACCCATCCTGCTCCGTCTTCACTGGCTCCCTGTGTCTTACAGAATCGAATATAAAATCCTACTAATA